>NC_043741.1:1310346-1326340 GCF_004337985.1 Pyricularia pennisetigena
AAAGAAACATCATACCCTGCATTTCTCCGACAGCAGCCCGACAACGCGCTGCTGCACCGACCGCAGCGAGTTCGGCGCCCGCGCCGAGACGGTCGGGTAGCAGGCGGCGAACTTGTCCCACTCGAGCTTGGCCAGCGTGCGGTTCAGCGCCTCGTCAAACGCCTGCTGCAGCGCCGTCGCCCTCGGTCCGGGCGCGACGGCCGTGTGGCGTGCGGGGAGCGGTGGCGACGCCGGGGCTGCGGTGCCGGGTGCTGCTGTTGCTGCTGTTGTCGTCGTCGTCGTCGCCGTCGTCGTCGTAGCCGGTGTTTGTTGAGTCTGTGGTACGTCTTGGATACGTTGTGTGGTCGTCGCTGGTGCTTCTGTCGTTGTCGGGGGAGCTTGCTGCTGTTGTTGCGGTTGTGCTTGTGTCTGTTGCAGCTCTGGGGCTGTGGAGGCCGAGGTTCTCGGTGACGACGGCGCCATTGTGGGTGCGAGAATCGGGGGTGGGGTTGAATGGCGTCTTGTTCTAGCTCTTCCCACCTACCCAGTGCCTCTCGTTGGCCATGATGATGTCGAGGGGTCTCAACAGGGTAGTAGGAAGTTGAGACGCGTTCGAAATGTCTTATCAGCGCGTTTCGATTAAGAGCATCGCAAGTGTGGGGTTGGAGGGAGTGGAGCACTCGCATATTCCAGTACTTGAACTTGAGACGGCGCAGCTAGCTAATCATGGGACGAACCTTAAAACAATTCCATAGCCCCTGAGGCCCCGCACTACCTACTCAGTACATGTACTCATCAAGGGGATTTCAACATCAGACCTAGGACCAAGGGCTCACTCATCTTCCCTGAAGCTGTGTTGAAATTTTATTACAATCTTGAATCTCGATGTTTTTCCATTTATCAAAGTCGTCATATTCCATGGTGCAAATATACATTTCCTCCAAAATTCGTGACTGTCTTTCACCTTTCCAACCTAGCACCTACCAGTTGAAAAAAAAAGCAAGAAACTCCTGGGCCATGCCATGCCAATCATTATATATAGTGAAAAGCGCAAAAGAAGCCAGCAAGATCTTTTCATGTCCCGAGAAATGTGGATAACCCCGAATAGGTCATCGTCGACACGCACACACTCTCTCTCCTCTCAGTTGAATTCCACCTGACTTCCCTGTCCTGGACGCTGATCTCTCCTCTCAAGCCTGCGCCTCCTTCTCCTCTCGGCAGCAGACGCTGAAGGGTCGCCTGGTGGCCCTCCGGGCCCACCCGACATTTGGCTCCATGTTCCGTGGCTTTCGGCACTCTCGAGCGTAGACACCGTATGTCCTGCCGCCGGCAAGTTCCCTACGCCACCAGAAGCTGGCCCCGGTTGTCCCGAAAAGTATGCCGAGTCCTTGCCCGCCGGTCTCCTGCCTCCGGCGAACGGTGGGGCCGGGGGCATGGCCAGAGGGTCGTCGCGCACTCGTTGCTCCGCCGCCGCCTCGGCTTTTCGAATGTCCGAGTCGCGTCGGTATCGAGTCTTACTGCCACTGCCGCCGGTCGGTGTGTCGTTTCCAGACAAGCTGCTCAGGTCATCCTCGCGCTGTCGCCTCCGCTGCTCCCTGCGCTCCGCCGAGGCTTCTTCGCGCGTCAGCTGACGCAACGTCACATTGCCTCGATCGTCACCCTTGACCTTGACGCTGACCCGAGGCTGCCCGGCAACGCTCGAGTCTCGTCCCCATCGACGATCTTCGCTCGAAGCTAGGCGACTCGCGCTAGCTTGTGCCGCTTGCGCAGCCGCCTCTCCTTCCCTACGCCTCCTAGACGAAGCCGTGCGCTCGAGGCCGGGCGAGCGGTCGCTTGGTGAATCGTCGTACGGATCGCGGGGCATCGGCGGCATCGAAACATATTCTGCGTCGTGCCTCGACCGCGAACGCGATCTGGATGGGCCGGATGCTGGTGGTGGTGGACCCCCACCGGGCGCTGGCATTGGGACTGGTATTGGTGTCGGCGCGACAGATGTTCCAGCTCCGTAGCCCGTAGGTGGGCGAGGCTCAATCGAAGACTCAGTCATTGTCATCTCGGAAAGCTGTGACGGTGCCGGTCTTCCAGCAGTCCTGATCTGTGGCCGAGAGTGTCTCCGCGTGGGCGAGTCGAACCCATCACCAGTATACCTGGCAGGTCGCTGACCTGCTCGCCTCTCCTCGTCTTCCATTCTCATGCGGTCCTCTTCCTTCCTGTCTCTCCGATCCTTCATCTTTTTCGCAAACCAGCCAAGGCCAAGGCCTGCCAGGATGCCCTTCCCGACTCCTCCTCCGCTGCTTTCCTTGGGCGGTGGAAGTCGTCTTGAGGGACTGTCGCTGCGATACGACGAATAATCCGAGTAGATCAGGCTGTCGTCTGGTCTTGCGTTCCTCCTATGCGACTGTGGCGGCGTGATTGGTCGTCCACCAGCGGTACCAGGTCGTGAGGCAGCCGCACTCAGAGCCCCGGCCGCCATGGTGGGACCTCCAGGTCCAGGCAGCAGTGGCGACCTCGGGCGTCTGCGATCGTCGTCCCTCCTTACTGATGTGGCGTCAGTATAGTCAGTGTATTCGCTGATTACCGTGTCGCCCCTGCGTGATCCTCGTCCGTAGCGGGTCGGAGTCTCGCTTGAGACTGCAGAATACTCGGTCTCGTCTCGGCGGTTATCTTTTTTCTTCATCATCTTGGCGAGTAAACCTCCAGCACCAAGAGCTGCGCCGACGCCCAGGACTTTTGTCATGAAGCCTCCGCCTTTTTCCTCCTTCCTCCTATCAACCCTCTCGCTGTACTTCTCGTCGTCGAAATAGCCGGTGCTGGGAGATCCTCCTCGCCTAGATGATAACACCTCCGGGGCTCGGCTGCGGCTCCGCATGCGGGATCGGGATTGAGAACGAGATCGAGATCGGCTGCGCGAGGTGGCTTTCTTGCTCTTGTTGAATAGGGCGAATGCGCCCGCGCCGGCAGCCAGCGGGCCCAGCCATTTCATTGCACCCCCGCTTGACCTCCGGTCGGTACGATCCGTACGCTCCGTGCGATCCGTCTCGGTGATCTCGGTCACACGACTCCTGCCAGCATCTGATCGGGCTCCGCTGAGGTAATACTCCTCGCGGCGGCCAGACGCCTTGTAGCTAAGGATGAAATACGTGAGGAGCAAAACCGCCATCCAGAGTGCGTACAAGATGAAACAGTACTTTGGCGATCCGTAGAGGGTCAGGCCCAGGGGTATCTGGACGATACCTAGAAGAGCGAGGGCTCTGCCCGACCACTGGTGAACCGTCACGCGCAGCGAGCGGCCTCTGATGCCACTGACAAGGCGACCGCCGAATGCCTGAAGGATGAACAGAACGAGGATGGCCACCCCGATCCCGTGGTGCGGATTCGTCAAGCTCCGGGTAGGACCAACTGCGAACCAACCCAGTATAAAAACAACAATGACCAGGCCCAGCGCCAGTACGTTCAAATATGCGTGATATTTAACAGCGAAGCCGGCGCGCCCTGTATAGAAGCGTGCCGTCATGACAGCGGCCGGCACGAGAAAAAGAAAAGCCATGGTCGCGAGGATGCCGTGGGCCAGAATGAGAGTATGGTACTGCTGGACTGTCGAGAAGCGGTTGCCCATGCCTGGATCGCAGAGAAGAAACAAGAGTCAGAACTGGTGACCAGGTTGCCTGAAGCATACATACAATCAATCATGTTATGGCTAAGCTAGATACCATCTCGCACTCACCATTATATTGCATAGTGTCAAAGTTGAGCCCCTGCAAGTTCGGCAGCAAAAAGGTATTCTTGGTGAAATCCCAAGTCCCATCTCCGACGTTGAGGGTGTCAGACGTATACGACGCCGTCCCCGGCGGGGAAAAGTCCGCCGGTGCCATGGCTGGCGAGAAAGGTCTCGGCTCTCAGGAAAGTTCGTAAACTCCTCTCCTGAATGCCCTCGCGGATTCGTAGAAATTAAACCCGTTCGAGCTGGGTTCGTAAGGAGGGAGTTTGTTGTCTTGGAACCGCGGGAGGCCCCGCTGGGGGCGAGAAGTTAAGGGAGACTCCAATCGCCGGTACGATGTCGTCTCTTGTCCGACAAATGTCGGGATGTGTTGATGGCAGTTTCTCTTACTGCCTGAGTTTTTTTCTGTAAGGTTGCTACGTATTTTGGAATTCCACCGGCATACTGCGTGCCGCGATGGGCGATGACGCGGGCCCTCGGGCTTGGGGGATTTTTTTTTTTTTTTTTTTTTTTTCGAGAGAGAGAGAGAGAGCTTGACAGTTGACGGTGTTTACACCGCCTGGCAAGGCAACTTTCGTCCTCTTTCGTAATTGTTCTTTTTTTTTTTTTTCCTTGTAAACACGGCAAGTCGACGGAAAGCTTCGACTGGGCCTCGCGGGGGCGGGTAATGAAGATGGCGTCTTGAACAAAAAATTGACAATGGATTGTTCAGTACACCAGGCAAAAAAGAAATCAAATTCTTGGGAGATCCTTCCTTGCAGCAACAAAGTAGCACCAGGGCGGAATCACCCTAGAGGGAGAGACGACTGACGCACTCAAGTTCTTGCTGAGCTCACCGTTGGTGGGGAAACCGGGAGAGTCCCACCAGTTGTTGCACTGTCCCGGTCGCTAGGGAAATCCATTTGAACGCCAAGCTTTCCCCATTGGCCCCATGTTACTTTACATCGTAAGTGGACGGTAGCTAGCAAAGCACCCCACAACCTCTGCTTCTCTAGGTGAGGCATATCATTAATGAGAGCTCCATCACCCAGTGTTTGGCTCAAACCGCCAACTCAGCCCCGACCGACGTGGCACTGCATCAGGCGCATCAAAAGTGAGCCAAATGCGCCTGCGGCGGTGAAGCCAAGGGAAAATCATTTTTTGAGAAGAAAAGGGAAAAAAAAAAGAATAAAACTCTTTAGGTGGTTTTTTTTAATTAGCAGTTCCCCTTAAGGGCTTCATTGAGAAAGCAAAAAGCTCCATCTTTACTTGCCTCATGGGGGATTGAAGAAAAAGTAACAAACCCAAACAAAAGGAGCCGGCCCGACACCCTGGACAACCCGATCGCCACCTACAATTCTACAAAGTAACCAAGAAAAAGGGAAAAGAAAAAAAAAATCACATAAATGCACAAAAACCCCTGGTTCACCGAGGAGGATCCACCAAAACCCGAGAACCACTCTCAATGGGAGCCTAACATCCACAGATACCTTACTCTTCCCCGGAAAGGATAACCTTCCAGCAACGACCTCACTCGTAAACCCGATGGATTGTGACAGAGTCGCAGCCTGGCTCATTTGGCGGCGGCACCAGAGCCCAGTTGATGGCATGATAAGTGTAGCTGTTGACATGCGTCTCACGGCAGGCATACCTTTGCATCAAACAGTACAAAGTCAGCCTTCCGTAAAACACATCGACCAACAGACACCAGAAGAAAAAAAAAAAAAAAAAAAAAAAAAAAAAAAAACCTCCAAAACACTCACCAGTTGTACATTGCATGCGACGGGTCCCACGGGCTGACCTTGTCGGCCGGCGCCTCGTGGCTGCCGTCGCCATAGGCCGCCAGGTACATGTTGTCGTCATCGTCGAAGCCGACGGGGCTGTAATCTTCGTCGTTGATCTGCAGCGAGGGTATGGCAAGGTCCGACCACAGCTGAGTGCCCATCACCATCATCGACTCGAGAAACTTGAGCTCGGCCTTTTCCGTATAGTACGCCTTGGACAACAGCGGGCCGATGGCGTGCTTGTCCTCCCCCTCCTCTCCTTCGTCCTCATCCATGGCCTTGTACTGGTGGGTAAACGCGCTGGCGCGTTCGAAGATGCCGTCATCCGTGACGCACAAGACCCTGGACATGGGTCCGACGTGACAGGCAAAAATGGACCAGCCGACCAGCGTTGAGTTGGAGCTCTCCGTGATGTAGAGGTGGAAATCCTTTGTCGTCTCGAGGTCCTCGAGCTGGGCAGTCACGCCGGCAGCCAAAGCAAAGGCCAAGAGGAAATGTTGTAGTTGCATTTTCTCCTATGCCTCTTGATAAGAACTTTGAGGACTCGAAGACTAGAGGGCCTGGTGTGTAGCAGTATACAATCGAGAAGAGAAAGGTAAAAGGAAGATGATGCAGAATACCGGTTAATGGAGAGAGCTACCAAAATCGACCAAAGCCTCTAAAGATCTGCCAATGTTGGTGAATGTTTCAATGCTGATGGAAGAAATAGAAGCTGATGAAGAAGTAGAATTCCCAATAGCCGGTGAAAGGGCGAGAGGATGCCCTCATATACACCAACCAGACTTCTATTATTATTCGCTGCTGCTGCTGCTGTTGGCTGAGGCAGTCACACTCTATTTCTTTACTCGCGGATATGACAGAGTTGGTACTGCCGCAACAGTAGTACGTCCATGGTTTTGATAGAAGCTCTTTCAGCAGTGACGACATCTTTGAATGACCAGGTAAACATCGACAAGGTGGAAGGTTACGCCGACCCCAAACTAAGAATGTACTCACTCCTCACATTCGGGCTAACAGTGATGACGCTGCCTTCTAGCACAATGCAGGTAGTCGCCAGGTCGTATCTTATTAGTGCGGGTAGAGAAAAAAACAAATCTGGAATACATTGTGTGGTACGTATGGCTGTCAATATTCATCGTCAATGCTTCGCATATGAAGGAATGTACGTGAAGGCCTGCCGGCAAGAAACAGTAGATGCGATGTGAAAAAAAAAAAGTATCCATGCTTTCCATACATTTTTGCCAGAAAAGCAGCTTTGCACGCAGGGCAGGAGATGGAGAAGCTCAAATCTGCAAAGTGCCCGCCTCTCATGAACCAACAGTCAGGTCCTTGAGCCGCCCATTGAGAACATCCAACTCCATGGCAAAACTTGGGTCCTGATGATCGTCGATCTCAGACTTCCCATCACTTTCGCCCCCGGTCGGCTTCGAGGTGGCGGTGATCAATGGCCTGATAAACCTCTCCTCCATGGCTCCGCGCATGCCTTCGGGGATCTGTTTCCTGTATCTCTCGGACCGGAACAAAAGGTAGGCAAAGTTGGCGGCTTGCATCAAAAAGGGCGAGTTTTGCGACCAGTATTCGGCAAAGGCGTCCTTGTCCATCTCCCGCACGAACTGCATATCGGGGAAAACGAGGTATTGTAGCTGCTCGATGGCCTCTGGGGTGCCAAAGATACTACTGCTGGCCTTGCTGCTCTTGTCCTGGCTGCTACTCTCTGCTACACCATCAATTCCCAACCCAGAGGCGGGAGTTATATGGACTGCTGGGGGTTTCTGTGCCGTTTCGAGCTCCTCCTTGAGCCAGGTGACGGCGCAAGCTTTCAGGTTCGAGAACATGCAATTCTCAAGGAGATCCTCTAGGATGTGCAACCGCCCATCCTCTTCAGGGCATGCATGTAGTATCAGGCCGGCCAACGTCGAAGCTGCATTGCGCACTCCCAACGATGAGTGGTATACTGCACACAGCGTGAGAAGGTGATGGTAAGGCATGAAGGCCGCACGGAGCGTCTCTGTCGACATTGTAGGAGAGACAATAAATTTGCCATGCTCCAACCACAAACCAATGGCCAAGATAGCCTCGATTGTGCCGGGCATCCTTTGTATTTCGCCGTTTGCGTCATCTTCTAGGTATTTTTGCATGAGGCTCAGATGCTCTGGGAAGATGTAGATCTTGGGCTTGGGCATGTTCGCCTGGAATACGGTAGAGGAGAACACCCAGTATCCCATCAAGCAAATGGCGCCGCCCGTCGGCAGGTGAACATCTTGAGGTCCCCTGAGCCTATCGGCGTCTGGTATTGTGCTCCTGCGGATCGGTCCGTCTTCGCATACTGATGCAATAATCTGGGTCGCAGAGGCGGATATGCCGAGGTCTTGGGATAGTGCCTAGAAAAGAAATAACATCAGAATTCGTCAGCTCTTGTTCGCAAGCACATCCGGATCAGTGTTTGTAGGCAGAATACACACAGCGAGCCGGCCGATAATGGCGTCTCTTGCGAGCAAATCAGAATCATCCTTGTAAGCTTGCAGCGCAGTCTTCTTCCCAGGCACCGTCTTTCCCGGGTTGTATGCCTCAATCAACCGCTGCGCCCAAGCGGGGGACGTCGCGTTGACGTAGGATTCAAGGATCCCCAACACGAACGATAGCAGGAGCCTTTCTTGTATCTCAGTCTCGGCCGGGTCCTCATGCTGCTCAGCCTCTGGGTCCGGGGCATTCTTGGAAACGTCTCCATCCTTGTCCGGGTTGGCAACGTTGACGCTCGACTTGCGCGACGGCAGGGGCGGCCGGCGGTGGCCCGACAGGGACTGGACTAGGTTGATGGCCGACGCAGTCATGAGCTGATTCGGCCGATAGGCGCGTTGGACAGTTGCAAGGGTGGTGGCGAGGAAGCGTGAAGGGTACTTTGTCTTGATCCGCCTATGCAAGATGGCGAGCATGCCCAAGAGGACGATGAACCGCCTGATGGTCTCGGGGTCCGCGTCGCTGGCATCATCGCCGGAGAGCTGGGAGGTGTCATCATCGTCCTCGGGGTGGCCCTCTAGGACCTCGAGCAACTTGATGATGACTTCGCGAGGGTTGCCAAGGCGCGCGATGGTCTCGAGGCATTTGTCGCCTCCGGGGTAGAGGAGCAGGTTCTGGACAAGGTCCCAGCCGATTTCCTGCGTCAGGGACGCATCTTGAAGGATTTCGTTTAGAGTCGGTAGGATTTCGGGTGACAAAAACTTCTCGATAATGGTCAGATATGTGAAATTGTCGGTCGCGGGAGGTCGGGACTCGAGCAGGGCTTGTACGGCCTTGGACTTGTCCGTGGCTGTGACGTCGTCCATGATGGGCGCTGGGTTGTTTCTTCGGTCGCCCGTGCGCTGTTGGTCCCGTCTGTAGCGGTTTGGGGAATCGGGCGTGTGGAAAGGGTTGAAAAGACGTGGTGTGTTTTTTTCTTTTTTCTTTCTTTTTTTTTTTTTTTTAGATTAGAGAGAGAGGGAAGATTTTTCAGGTTTTTCCACTTCTCAATAGGTACGTAAACTTGGCAGGATTCCGTATCAAGGATTCCAAACCTGTCTGCGAAGAAGAGGTTTATTGCTTGGCGGCTCGTAGCGGATGCATCGAGTCCAATAAAGCCGTTGCGCCGCGCACCTTTTCGCGACGCACCTCCCCTCGCTAGCAGCTGTCACCCCAACTTCCAGCTGCATCTCATTTTTACCCCGCAGCTTGCACATCCAACGCCACCAAATCTAACCACGCACGCAGCGCCCTTGAATCTGGCCTGGCCCATCCCGTCCCCAACCAAGGTTGGACCACGCAACTCCTAGCGCATTACCCGGACGGTTCTAGACGTATCTCATACATTGCGCGGATATCACCAACAAAGACAAACGGCCATAGTCCCCCCTCCCTGTCAGCATTGTATGATCAAACAAGCAATGTGGCACAAAGTCGAAAATTGAGTCAAGGTCAGGTTTGTGTGATGATGAAAAGGATAATATAATCAAGGTTATCACCTAAACGCCAAGTCATGAGACCGGGCCCGGTCTACGGGTAAGAATACAAGAGAGAAATCATACAAAAATTATATCCAGAATTCAAATTGCCTCACCCAAGACGCCACCCCGCACCCCAAAAAAAACATAACCACATTTTTTTTTCCCTGTGAGCTTCGAACAAACAATTTCGTGCAAGACGGAGTCCGTCATCCCCTGTCCGGCAAAGGCCAATTGTCGACATGAGGCGAGTCAAGGCCCGAAACCTAGGACATCGGGGGCCAGCTCAATCGTCCCTCTTCTTGCCCCAGCTCATGCGCTTACTTGTCCTCAACATCCAGCTCCAGTGCTTGAACGGATCGGCGACGAGGTTGTCCATCTCGATGACGTCGTTGTCCTTGGGGCCGACGCTGGCCAGGCCGTACTCGACGGCGAGGCGGGCGTACTTTGTGGCCATCCACGGCTCGCCAACACCGTTGTACTCGATGGCGGCGTAGGTGAAGGCCTCGTAGATCATCAGGTCCAGGCGCTCCTGCTGGTACAGGCTGACCATGAGCTCGGCCATCTGCGGCGTGGCGCGCGACGACGGGGTGTAGTCGTGGAACTCCTTGCGCAGCTCGGCGATCTGCTCGAGGCGGGAGTCGGATTCCTCAGCGATCAGGTCCTTTTGCGTGCACATGGAGCAGCCGCAAGGAAATCCCCAAGTACGAGACAGTCTCTCCAGGCGGGCGGCTTGGCTCTGCAGGGGGCTGTACGATGAGGAAAAGTAAACGGTCAGTTTAGGTGATTCAAACTGGGGCGCGCACGGCAACATCAGTATCCTCCCGGAGGAGTGTAGAAAAACTTACTCAAGGTACGACAACGAAATCTCCTCTCCGATGTTGATCTGGCGAACAGCGTGGACGTGCTGGGTCAGGGTTTCGGGGTCGTAGTAATAGTCAGCGTTCGGGCGGCAGTCATGGTTGCAGCGAGAGATCTCGGGGAAGACGACGTAGAATTGATCGTCGTTATCGCCTTCGGGGTCGGCGTCGATGTCGAAGGCGTTGGTAGACAAGATCTTGTCGACCTTTTGTTGGTAGTTCTCATGGATACCATCGTGAGTCGATAGGTTGAGCAGCAGCTGACGGTGCTTATCCGGGAGAACGTCGACGGCAGCTGTCTGTATCTCCTTGATCACCTTCTTTGGCATCGTGTCGAAGAAGCCGTAGTCGATTACGATGGCTGGCGTGCTGCTCATTATACGGTCTCCACGGTACAGCGTCTTGGCAGCAACTAGACCAACCCCCTTTCCAGGGATCATGACTGACTTGTACACCGGGTCGTAGTTGTGGTCGAGGTCCTTGTTGGTGTGTGCCGTGAGCTCCGGGTTGGTGAATGCAGGCAACTTGGCGATGCTCTTGGCCCTTTCGGGGCTGGTAATGATTGACACTCCTCTGTTGTTGGCGAAGCCACCGGCGTAGAAGACGCAGAACTCTATCGGCCCCGTTCCGTTGCGTGCACAGTTGCTGATTGACGTCCACGGCGATGATTCGTCAGTAACGTGCCTTCCGGTAGTGGCCTGCTTTTGGGCGATCACGTCTGCAGTAGAGCATATCGGGTCCGACAGCTCCGAAAATGAGAGTGGCAGTAGCGGCGATCGACATATGCCGAGTGTGAGGTGGCTTTGAATCGGATCGCGAGCCGCGAGGGCGGTGACGACGTAGAAGGACAGGACCTGCACTGCCTTCATTGCGACGACTCCTGGGTGTGAAAAAGAAAGAATAAAAGAGTGTATATTCTATAAATGAATTCTGGATTGTATGATCAACGTATGTAGTATACAGGCAATAGCAAGAAGAGAACTAGAAATGAAATAAAAGAAAAACAACCGAAATGCAAACTAAGTCATTCGGTAAAGGGGGAAAAACAAAAAAAAAAGCTGCGAGTATTGAACCAGTCAAAAAGACATCACGACTAAAAACAAAACTAGGCAAGTTAGCTTTGTTATATATGAGACCAAGAACTCCCTCCCAATGGATACTTCCTCGGCGAGCAGTAATTTAGGAGCCCCAAGCCTGGGCCACCCTTGGATTGATCAACCCCAGGCTCAGGACCAGGATTAGCTCTACCACCGCCGACGGGGCTGGCTTGGCGAGCTTGCCCAGATCAGGGGAAGGAAGATTCAAGCTGGGTCTCCGTTTGCCCCACGTGGTACATAGAGTTAGTTGGTGCCCACACACCAGAACGGGGCGCCGGTGGGAGGAATAAGGAAAAAAAAAAAAAAAAGCACTGAGCTTGCCACAACGGCGAGGGTACTGCCTACGGTTGCATACATATTTTGCAAAGTCCGACGATAAGAAGTCGACATGACCTTTCAAGGCACAGCAAAGTTGCCCGCGTCGGGCTGAACATGCAGCTACTTGGTACTAAAATAAACATTTTCGAGTCCCGACAAATCTGTAAGCAGAAAAGGCTGCAGGCCATGTAATCTATCATCTTATCCTGAACTTGCTCTCGAACATGCCATGGCCAAGAAGGGATTTTTATCGTCTTGGCTGATGGTTGGTGCCAAGGCGTGTCGATTGTTTTGTTCAGGGATTTGATAGATTGAGTTGTCGGTCTGAACAATCCGACCAAGTCTGCAGAACAGAAACCTAGTTGTGCCAAGGTCCTACTCCTCTCGACTTCTACTGTATGGGGAATTTCATCAGCAAGAATCGGTGTTGTATTAATTAAACAGTAGTTAGTACTGTACTATATTAGAGTATTTACCATGCAGTCAGTCAGTCAGTCAGTCAGTCACAAGCAGTTGCCGTGCTTGCTACCAAGCGTTGATCAATGCACGGGAGCGCCGTTGAAATGGATGTTATGGTCTCAGGAGTGCCCCTTCATCGGGGTGGAGGGTGTACTGTAACATCGATTTTGTTTCACTCTAACTGAAGGCGCGGACGTGGCAGGCTGGTTGAAACGAATTGTGCATCTTGGCGTGCCAGACGCCAGCAGACGTGCCAAGAACAGGTGAACCCTACAGGCTCCGAGCGCTGCGACCGACCAGACGCTAAGAGTCCAGACCGCCCCGGTGAATGGGAAGGGAGATCAGCCGGGGGTAGACGCTAAAAGAAGGGAGGGTTGAAAAAAAGCCTAAAAGTCAAAAAACAATGCAAGAAACAAATGAAGAAAGGAAAATTAATAAAAAATTAAGCAAACAAATAAAACAAGAATAATAATTAGAAGAAGAAAACAAGATTAACGTTGAGTGATGCTCGTGAGATCTGTCCTGTTATGAGTCTCGCCGGATCTCCATTCATTTTGACATATCGATCTACATGGCCATAGCAGTCGGCTAGTATGATTGACCTGATCAGTAAAAGTTCTTGACTTGTAGCTAAACTGCACCTCTACCGGAGCCTTCTAACCGCACAGAATAGGCACGGGGTACAGCTGGTTGCGGTGTGATCATCACGGAAGCCAGGAACCCCGAAGGGTGTTTGCCAGTTAAGATTACTTACCTTTAATTGGACATCATCGCAAGGACATTATTCACCATTTATTCCCTGTCGGGGCAAGTCTTCACGAGCCGCTGTACCTTGACTTGTGGTGCAAAATCCATGTCACCGTACCTGACTGGTGCCCCTGACGGTTAATTCTATTTTAATCTGGGTTCTAAAGTAATCCATCCAACTTAATTAATGTGGGTACTTCAACGACCAGAAGCTAGACCTCTTTGGACTAACTAGTGACTGTCAACTACCGTAGACAGGGCCTTTCTTTTATCTTTTTTTCGCACTCTCATCTTTCCGTTATGTCGACTTTGTAGATATTTGTTCCATTTTAGACTAGTGGTGTAGCCATGAATAATCATATCATGAGCATGATCTCCGATGCAGGTTCACCTTTTTTTGCTGCCGCCCCAACCATGCTATACAATGCCAAGACTGACTGTCTTGTGTGAGAGCGACAACTTGTGTACAGTAAATAAAATTTTCCTCCATGCATGCAGCCTCCCGACTCGGCACATATGACACAGCTTTGCTAACATCGTTAGAAGCTGCATCTTTGTTCTTGTAGCCTGCGTATGTCTGTATCCTTGTTCAAAAGTGAGCATCAGACTTGCTATCTTGTTATCTTGTAGGGGTTTCTTCGTTTCGGCCGAACCTGACAAGCTTGAGAAAGCATGCTTTTCTGTTTGCATGCAATGTATGACTATTAGGTTGGTTGTTGATTCATAGACACAACCCAATTTTACCGGTGTCATGCGTGGGTGTTCCGATGCTCACGAGTCGTACTAGTGTAGTTTAGATGGGAAGATGAATTGAAGAAAAAAAAAAAAAAAAAAAAGTAAAGAACTTGAGAGAAGAGGCGAACAATACTGAATCAACATTACTACTCGAAAGTCAGTCAGATTGGCTCAAGCTGTGACTAACCAAATTGTTGGAGCCACGGGTGCGTTGATAAACAAACATGAGATTGTAACGCATCGGCAATGTCGTCTAAAGGCCCCATGTTTATATATGACTGTGAGCTGTCAGTAATGATCAGTGATCAGCACCGCGTCACAGCAGTTCTGCGATACACAGCTTGCATTCCAAACTACATACTGAACGTTGAAATGTCCCGCCTGTATAAAACCATGGACGCCATTACGCTCAGAGATGTGCACGCCGACCCGCTGATCTCCGGAGACTGGCCAAGCATACTGTAGTAACGTTTTAGGGCCCAGAGGATCTTGACATCAACAAGCCGCACGACTTTTAACAGTGTCCCAGAATGAATCATCAAACTATGTTCAACGGTGATGGGGGACACAAGGCATGGGCCAGGATCTACTTGTTCTACCTTCACGTCGCCGTCAAACTGCGAGGCGCCGATGCCATCGAAGCGAGACTTCAGCGGGTGCTGCAGCAGCAGTCGACCCCGGAAGGCGCTGGCCCTGCCCTGACACTCAACAGCTCCGATCGCACGCTCCTCAACATCTTTGGGGATTACATGCTCGAGCGTCTCTGCCGCCTCAACCCAGCCGACGAGTGGGCCGATGGGTACGAGCGCTTCTTGGCCAGGCTTCCGGGCCACATCGGCCGCCACGATATTGACGAGGATACGCTCAGGTTCTGCAAGTGGCTATACTCGACTCTCGCGGACCTACACATCATCGAGCAGCTGCCGGAAGGTGTACCACACCTTTCGCCGCAGGAACTCAAGATACTGACCAGTGATCACCTCATAGCTCCCTGGAGCAGTAGCCCAGGATCCCCCGCCGCCGCCACTGCGACCCCCAGCATGCCCGCGGTAGGATCTGCCAACGTGCATGGTTCTTTGGGCGATGAGGAAGACCACGAGGACATTGCTGGGTTCACATCAATGGCAGACTCTTCAGCGTCGGCCATCACTTCCCCGATTGGTTCGTCGACAGGACTCAGCAGGCTTTCGACCCCATCCACGCAGTCGGCTAGCCTCCGCCCAGGGGTTACGACCGCGGCCACCCCTGCCAGCAATGCCACACCCCAGCCGGAGCACGGATTAGGCCACGACGGAAGTCTTCGGGACCGCGGAACGCAGCGGCGGCGGCAGCAGGACGTCGTCGCACAAGAGCCCGGCGGCCTTGTTCGCCCGCTCCCGCATGTGGACCACCGGGTCGACTTGCCCGCCTGGGCCACGCGCGGCGGTAGCCGAGTGGACGACTATTACCCAAAAGTACAGCGAGGCAGTTTGTCGTACAGCTTTGTCCCGTACAGCTCGATGCCTGCAGTGGCACCGGCACTTCATCCGCCACCAAGAGGAGCGTATCCGCCGAACTACTTTCGCTACGACCAGCCTCTGTCTCCGCCCTCCCTGCCAAGGTTCGACTCGGTCTTGGGAAGGATGCTGCCGCGGAATCTTCCAGCGCCGTACTACCCTTTAATGTCATCGAATCCACCTGCCTATTTCTCTTAGTTTCTTCATTAGTGATCAGTGGCACGGTGGTGTACAAGTCGGTGCTCAGTGTTGCCGGCAGATCTTGTGGAACGGTACTATCATCAGCGAGAGTTCCGGCACGCCAAGCAGTCGTGTGTCGGGGATTATGGTTGCGTCAGGAGATCGGGCTCCAGTAATAATGGCCGAGCTTTTGCTGATGGACCAGCCACCATACGCAAATACTAAATAGTGCAACATGGTTCAGCCCCCGTATCTCAGTTACGTTCGGTCAGCGCCGGCTCCGCGGAAGCCAGAGACTGCCTTTGTGGATGTTCACGCGCGTATCGCCAAGTTGCAAGTGATTTTGAGCAAAACAAATAATACTGCCCAACACAGTGCATGCATCAAAGAAACCCCGAAGAGGCTGTACAATGCGCAATCAAGTCAAGTTACGTGTTTGTCCGTTTTAGTCCCGCAGGCGCACTGAAATCTACGCCGGCAGGGTGGATTGGACAGGCTGTCTAGGCCATGTTGTTTCTTCTTCCACGCGAACGATATGAATAAGTTAACCTCTTGCGCACGGAAAAGTTAGGCGCAGAGGCAGGCAAATTTGTGGTTTTCAGTTTTTGGTTCCCCCGGATGCTTCTCGCAAGTGCATGAATCAGGAGAGGGGAAAGGGATGTAAGGGG
>NC_043741.1:1326370-1346931 GCF_004337985.1 Pyricularia pennisetigena
GGGGGGGGAACGGAAAGTCGATACAGGGTAAATCCAACAGTGACAGCTTCAGAGACATATCGCACATTGCCATTCACCACTAGGATGATGCCAACCAGAATCGGCGTATTCCCCGAGCGCGCGTATGCCCTCATCTAGGTAAGACTTACGTCCGCCTCGGGTCTTACACCTCGCTCGGGGGTGGCTTGACGCACTGTCATTGATGAGCTGACGTTTGAGCGTGCGTGACGATGTAGAGTGTCAAAATTGGCTCACTATCCTAGGACTCATGATGCCAGAAGGGAGAAGAATAACATTTTGTATGTTTGGAAAGCGAATGAACTTGCTGGCTTGTTTGACGAGTTGATGGTTGAAAGAAGGTTACGATTTGGTTGGGCAGCAGCATGCAAGCGGGTTTTGTGCAAGCAAGATGAGGAAGAAAATTTTTCAGTAGTGTCACGTGAGTACAATGCCGTTCGGCCCGGTGCGGGTCCCACCGTCTGTCAGTGGCTGTCCGAGCCCCGCCGAAATAAGAGTTAAAAACATTATGGGAAACGTAGCGCGCCAGAGGCTCTCCTTTCTCTCTTTACACTTTTTTTGCACCATAAAATCAACCGGCCGACTCTGCATCAACTCAAGATGACTCCTGGGACGGTCGGTCATATTGTGTGCTAGAATGATCTAGTTTATGGAAACGCCCCCGATTCATTTCAGCTCAGCTGATTTGTAGCACACATAGCAATAGCTCATTCGCATTGACGTTAAAGCGAGGGTGGTGTTCCACACATTATATATCGGCAGTGCAAGATGAAGCCAGCCCGTGATTCGTTCCTACCTAATGGCGCAGGTTGAAGAGTGTCGATTTATTCGCATGACCAGTCGTTCGCTCTCGCCTAGATCGACCGTTGATTCGGTGGTATTGCTTGTTCCTGCCTCTCATTCGCCATATTCTCCTAATCTAAATGTTTCTCTTCCCGTCACAGATGGGAAGGCGTCATGCACAGTCGTATATGCGTACACACCAAAAGCCAAGCAGCCAGGATGCCTCCGCTGCCCTCTACTTCGATCTGTCCGCCACTTGTCTACTCCAAACCTTGCACCTATTCTGGACCCCGTATTGGCTGGCTCTGATCTTCCGAAAAGCCTCTAAAGAAAATCCGTCTTGCTACAAGAGTGTCGTCAGTGCTCGTTCCCGGCCAGACCTTGCCATTGTTACGGAGGTTCATCGGGTACCTACATTGTACCAGTCTCGTTTTGGGCAAACCAAATTTCTAGTACCTTCGAGAACCTGTCGGCGCATACATCTGGAATGAAATCTGTTTGTTGTCGATACACACTTGCATGTCATTGATCGAATTATCAGTCCTGCGACGAATGAAATGGTTGCCTTGGTGTTGGACAAAGAAACCAAGGTTCTGCTGAAGCAGGTTCTCTCTTCCACACCACTGCCATCTTGAATTTCTTTGGTCCCTCATCCATCCCTCAGTATGCCTCTGCTAAAAACGGATTTTCTTTTGACCTATCGTTGCCTTGTCTTTGGTTGCCTCGCTCAAGGCGGGACTTATCCTCCGACGTGCTCAGTATCCTGCTCGTCTGCCTGACGTTGCTCGGATAGGACCATGAAATGGAAGTCGTCCTCCCACACTGGCCGCAGCATTGGAAATTACTACCGCAGGCCTAAGCAGGAAGCTGGGCCTCTGGCTAGCCTCTAACTGGCCTCTACACGACATGGTCTATTGGCGACATCAGGATTCGTCCAACAACGGTCCCTCTCTTTGCACATGCTCGGATATAACGATTTGAGCAGAAAAATACTCGACTAGCTCCTGGCATCGAGCCATAAGCCGTGGACAGGCTGAGACATACGTCGTCGGGTCCGGCATTTTTGCCCTCTGCCATCGAGCCACATGTTCAGCCTGTTCCGACGAAGCACAGAACAAGGATGAAGGAACTCTTTTTATTCATCCGCCCTCATTTCTCACCTGGTGCGCAGCCAGGTCCACAGCTTGACATGCCATTCTTGCGACTACAGCAGATCGCATGTTCCTTGGTATCGTATCAGCCCCTGCCTTAAGAGTGCGACCACACTTCAAGTCCGTGACCCTCTCCTTAGTATGTCCTCACGGCCGTATATGCCCCATCCAGCGATAACAAGGCGTCTTAGACCAAAATGCAGACATCGTAGTAGATCTAACCTTGATCTGACAGCTGCCTAAAGGTAGACTGTACCACCTGAAAGACCGCATCATCACATGCGATGGGCGCAGCGATTCGACAAGAGAACGAAGCATGTAAGTATCTACGCCCGGGAACGAGAAATGAAGAGGACACAAGCACAAGGCCCCCTCGGGCTTGACCCCCTTGCGCTCTGAGGGCCAAGGGGTTGGGCCCATGCAATCACTACTCAGAATGTATCGGGGCGACATTGCCGACAGCATCTTTGTGCAAGCTCCGACGACTTTGCTCCTGACAATTATCCGCTTCCGCTGGATGCACTAGTTAGGAGGAATATCCATTCCGCCTCCTTAGGGCTTGTTCCGGGTGCCCGCAGCATTGGGTGCTCGACTGCTGAAGATCCTCTTGCCAAGTCGGACGGAATAGTTAACAGATGCTGACCCCACCGCTGACAAGGGCTCCATCCCAGTCATTGAGCGAGGTGGTATTCCTTCGATCTTGCGATTAGGTTTTGGTTTGTCTTTTGAGTGACGTGGACATGGGCAGGTCTAGCCGGGTGGCCGTATTCATTATCTACTAAATCTTAGGCGGGCAAAGATTAGTTCATGGTATTTCTGGGGCGTTTTCGAGGGAATATATAAACAACATTCAGTCCTGGATTTCGTCAGTTGCTTTTCGTATACACTCACACATGCTCACGGCCCACTCGCGCACCACCATTATATCTCGAGTTCCTCCCAAATATACGACTGCATCTGCTTCCAAGTCCGATCTAGCATTCCATTCTCGAGCAACATAGCACCTTTGAAGAGCTGAGTGACGGTATATCTTTAGAGCTTGTATTAGCTATCTCACTTCTCACGGGCCATACTAAGATAAACAAAAGCCTATATATTCTAAGGAGAGCATCACGAATCAGCAACTGTAGAATCTCAGCACATTGTCGACATGGCCCAAGGCTACCATATCTGCGCCTCGGTACAAGCAGATGGTGAGCTTGTAAACCGTGGGAAGAACGATGCGCCTCCGCCACCGAAGCCTGCGCAGCCTCGCGATCCATGTAAGTCATGACAATGGGCTACCATTGGTCTGAATGTCTAGTGCACATGTGGCCGTGTGACTAACTAGAGACTAGCCTACGGAGCTTGAGCTACCACCCAGACTGCTTTCTTTCCGGGTCAGAAGAGACTGCAGATCTAGTCCAGCTGTTGGCGAATATGGCTGGGAAATTTTCGTTTTGATAGCCTGCCTGTTGCATTCAGTATGCCAACTCCGCCAGCAGAGGGCAGCCCTTTGGGTATATGCAGCTCAGGAGGCCTCTTTTACGCCCTGTCTTGCTTCACTTTTTTTTATTTTTATTTTTATTTTTTTCCAATTTCACTGAGAACTGTTTTCGGTACAAACTTCCTTTTTTTTCACTTCAGACGCAGGCAGGGCTGTTTCTTGTTTGTACTTTTTATTGAGAGATTATGGTAAAGGTAGTCTGCGAGATTGACTGCCTTTCGCTGCTCTTCCCGGTCTTTCGACCAATATATCAAGATTGCGCTCACTTTTTATTTTATTTTACTGAACCCCCCGTCGAGAACGCCATGTTGTGACACAAGCTTTCAATATAGTACTTCATCCAAAAAAAAGATGATTCGTTAAATCTGCCTGCTGTACTTTGAATGCAATGATGAAAACCAGTATACCAAGTGTGAACTATCCAAATAGACACGAATCCGAGAAAAAAAACACCAGTTACACAGAGCCCATGATCCAAATTCAACCTGCCCCTTTTCGTGAAATGTAAAAAAATTTTCTAACGGACTAGCAGACGCTGGATGTTATTGAAGGACAGCAAGAACCTTGCCATCAGCCTTCCGGAATACCTGCACGACAGATCCGAAGGGTACGGGTGGGAAACGTCGCTATCTAGCTCGGCAAGGAAGTCCAACTCGGCTTCTGTGATGCGTGCAGAAACAAAATAATTTGTTAGTATGCGTACCAAAGATTTCCCCACGAAAAAAGGGGGGAAAAAAAGAAAGGGAGAGAATTTTCATGCAAAGACTTACCAGTGTCCATACCCCACAGTATCTCTCTCAAGCCCCTGACCATGTCGATGGCAGGCTGGTCCATGAACTGCTCATTGAGCAGGCCATCGTCGACGAGGGGGTTGAAGGGCCGGGCTGAAGCGTCGTTGGAGTGCGTCTGGTAGATCTGGTGAAACTGGTAGGCAAACTGCTTGAAGGGCATGTTTTCGATCTCGGCGTTGATGTCGAGAATCTCCCTGCGGTCGAACGGGTGCAGATCCCCGCGGAGGCTGCTGATCTCGTTCTGCGACGTGCCAAAGACGTCGAGCGAGACCTCAACCTCCTCCATGAAGAGGGTCAGGACCAAGAACGCAGCCAGGCAGGGGGCCCACTCCTTGCGGACCTTTGGTTTGAGCGACTTTGAAAAGGACTCAAAGATGAGCTGCATCTCGCGCAGGTTGATCTCGTCCAGGACGGCCTTGAACTGGCGCGCGAGCAGCCGGGGGGTCTGGACGGCGTGGTGCGGCGACACAAGGCCCATGCGCACCAGCTTGTTGAGCCCGCGCGGGGTGAAGGTCAAGTGCCGCGTCATGACGTAGTTGATAGTGTAGATGCTCAGGGCCCTCTTGACCATGTCGGACTGGCTCCGGAGGGCGTACGTCTGGACGATGCGCAGGACCTTGCCGGGGAGGTCTGTCGAGCGGATCGACGCAGTCATCTCGTCGGCGAAGCACGGCTCTCGGATGATGGACTGGATGTACTCCTTGGCAATCTTGCGGAGCTCTTCCCTCTGAGCGCTGGCCCCGGCCGAGCCTTCCACATCGAGGCCGATGGGCGCGGCGACGCCGTGCGATAGCCGCACCGTGCCGTCTTGTTCGTTGTCCTGCCGCCAGTGCTGCAGGATATCGGGATCCTTGGGGCTGAAGGCCTTGGCGGGGATAATGAGGATGGAGGCAAGCCGCGTGCCCGAGCTGAGCTCGACAGTGCATTGCCTTTCCGAGCCGCCAATCTTGAACTCCTTGACGTTATCCGCGATGAACTTTGCCATCTGGTCCTTTCGAAAGTGGCCCCTGATGAGGTCCGGAAATAGGATATTCAAGAAGTCTCCAAACTGCCAGCAGACAATCTGGGGAATCTGCACCGTCAACTTTTTGCAGTTCTTGCACGGCCGTTCCGCATCGCACTAAAAGAAATACACATCATGGTTAGTCAGTTGCAAGAGAGACTGATTGTGACTGAATGCCGTCAAGAAAACATCACTTGTGACCCGTTGCTCTTTTTTTTTTTCTCTTTTCACCTACCTTGACTTTGCGCGCATGGCAACAGAAGCAAGCTCCGACCCGACGAACAATCTGCGCGTTCTTCTTGGTCTCGTTTGGCAGCGGACCTTTTCTTCCCCTTTGCGTCATGCGCTCAAAACACTCAAAGATGTGAGGCTTGCCAGCCTGCGCGGCAGCCGCAGTGGAGGTCATGGTGATGAACTTGTACGAGCCGGACGCTGTAGTCCCGGCGCTGCTGCTCAGACTGCCGCTGACGGCGGTTTCGGACGGAGACTTCTTCTTCTCCACCCGCGCGCCGCCCTTGATCTTCCTGATAGTCTTTGGGGCCGTCGTTGTCGTCCCGGAACTCCTTCTCGTCGTGCCAGGTTCCTGCTTGACTTCAGGCGACATGGGGCTGGCCGACTGGGCGGGGCTCTGCGATGACAGCGGCGTCGCGGGAGCCCCGGGAGAAGACGAGGACATGAAGTCCTCCAGGGACAAGCCCTGACCCTGATCCTGCTTGGGCAGCATAGCTGCCGACGGATCCCACGGCGCAGCGTTGGCGTCGGATTGCATGGTGGATGGTATGCCCAATGACGACTGGTGAGGCGATGTATGCTGGCCCAGGCTCGCGGGCGACTGCACTCCTGTTCCCGGCACAGCCCTAGCTGAGCCGAGTCCGAGAAAGGGATTTCCATACGAATCAAAGTCTGGGTTTACCCACGTCAGTTGGGGGTTGGCCGGTTCGACGTACTCCATTATCATGAGGCTGTACTTACGTATCGGTTCATGGTCACCAAATACAAGGTCGTTTGTTCCGTCAAAGTGAGCCTGAATAAAGTTGCCCGCCATAATGCCCTGGGTTCCAAGATGGCCGTTCAGAGTGTCGATATTGGACAGAAACGGCAGCTGATCAGCGAGCGTCATCTGCTCGATGAGATTTGGATGCTCAGGGAACGAATTGGGGTCCATCACGGGGCCGCTGTCGTCTCGGTACGATTGAGGCAGGTGCTGTTCTGAAAACATGCCGGCATCGCTGCCGAAGACGTGGCCCGCAAGCTGCGGCTGCTGATGTTGCTGCCGATGTTGCTGCTGGTGGTGGATGACATCCTGATCCAGCTGCAGAGGCGAGGGCGCAGGCGGCGACGGTTGGAGTTGATTCTGATGAGCAACAAGGCCGTAGGACCGCAGGCTGCCGGACTCCGGGCTGGGGAAGAAGCCCACGGAGCCAGCGCTCGAGGCCGCGGTTTGGTCGATAAAGGCCCACGACTCATCGTCGGCGAGGAAGTCACCATGTAGTGAGTCATAGCCAGACCTCGGCGAGGTGCCTGAAGATGCCACGGACGTCATGACGTCGGCAAAGGGTGGTTGTGATGGGAGTTTGCGATGGCGTCTGCGCTGGAGATGTTTTGGCCTTGTTACTTCTGGCTGAGGTGGTTGGCCACTATTGTTATTTTTCTCGCTGTTGTTGTTATTGAATGAAGATGTTGCAAAGCCTCAGATGGCCTTCCAAGGAAGAAGAAAAAGAAAGAAAGAAAGAGAGAAAAATATGACCAGAGCTCCCCGAAGTTTCAAGCCTTGTGTACTTGACTACCTAACCACCAGACCAAGGTAAGTAGGTACCTAGGTAGACAAGGCAGAAAACCTGCGGGGGTGAGGGCTTTGCGAATCTCGCCAGTCGCTCCTCAAAACTGCATAAGCCGTCAAATTTCGTTCGCCTCGCAAAGAACGGTTGGTCGTTCGTTTTTTTGTTTGTTCAACGAGTTCTTGCTGTGTTTCCAACGGGGGACAGCGTCGCTCAAAGCACAAGTCCGACCATGAGAAACGCCCTCGTGGTTCAAAGAATGAGCAGCACAGTGTGTTGTGTTCTCCCCGCTTCGATCAGTACCAGGCGCGAAGGTAGCAAGTATGTATGATGATCGAGCCCGATGATGGCTTGCTTGCTCTTTTTCCAATCCCAATTCCTCGTCTTGGAGTCTTCTTTCAATTCTTGCTGTTTATTGTCAATTTTGTTCTCCTTCATTTTTTTTTTTTTTTTTTTTTTCGCTTGGTTGTTTCTAACCTCGAGGAGTAGGTAAAAAAGAGTTGAGTCGCAAATGAATCATGCATCGCAGCCCCGGACCGGGCTGGCTTTCGACGGAGATTAATACCTACCATAAACCAAGCAAGCGTACCTGCCTGTAACCTCCCAGACCAGACCACATACACCCTTCCTTCCTCGGTACCTAGAAGGGCTGGGCTGGGGTATCTATGGTACTGCAACAAACACGCTATGCCCAATGGGGCGACCGACACGCTAGTCCTAATACAGCCACCGAGCTGAACACGTGATATTTATGCGTGAACATGCCCACAGAAAAACACAGCCTCCCCTCCCAGCAGCTTGCCTGTTTGCCGACCGAACACAAATACAATGCGGTAGATGAAGACAAGGTAGGGTAGGTATCTCTGTACTTACTTTGGGCTGAGCCACCCAGGCGCCGTTGTGTTGTGCCACAATCCCAAACCTAGTTCGGCATGACAGGAGGAAGAACGAATTGGATCTCAACAAAGTATTGTCGAAAATCAGACATCATACCTTTTTTGTATGGATAAATATAAACATTTTTTTTTTTTTCAAGTAGTGTGTTTTTTTTTTTTTTTTTTTTTTTTTTTTTTTTTCTTTTTTGGTCTTTTTTTCTTCCCTCTTTTTGTATTTTGTTGTTTCTCGGCGGAATCGTCTTCCACCCGGTACGCCAAGCCAAACTGATCCGTCCACCCCTCTGGCCCAAAAGCTCATCGTCTCCTCACGATAACCAACCCATCTGTCTCGGTATTCTGCGATGGAATCAACGGAGACATGTGCCGCATCGGCTAAAAAAGCCCTCGCACAATATCCTCCTCATGCTACTCCAGTCCCCGCTGTCGTGGAATAGAAACGCATCAGACCGGCTCGACGAGGGGCACACCCTTTTCCATGGCTCATGTACTCCTTTTCGTTCCGCTTGCCTCAAACTTTTGCAACGCAAAACTACCCAGTGTGCTTGGGCCAACACGTGGTTTTGTGTTTGCTTCCCCTTACGGACCCTCATTTGTGCTCCTTGTCCAGCCATCCCAGCCTTGTCGCCGAAACATCGGGGTCCAGGTGTTCCTAGAGCGGTTGCACAGTTTTTCTTCCAGGCTTTCGCAGGACGAACCCTATCAAATCGTCAAAAGCCCAACAACATTGGTAGTCCCGGATAATTCCTCCAGAGACTTGAAAGATTGAAGGGGAAAAAAGTATAAAAAAAAAAAAAGAGACCAAAGAAAATCCCCTTGAAAACAGATAGCCCGGCCCCGCATAAGACATCATCTGTAGTTTCCCAACAGCATCCCGGAGAGCAGCCACTCATCAGTCGTCTACCACTCGTGCTAGCTGGTTACTGTCACTGAACCGCCCAAATAAAAACTAATCCTCCAAATAGCCCCCAAAATCTCCCTGAAAACAAGTTGCACCACCCCCTTCCTTATAAACTGATAATAGCCTGAACCTGAACATTTATATGTTTTTTTTTGGAGTAAGAGTAACCTCCAATAAAATCAACAGAAAAAGGAGAAAGAACTGAAAGGAAAGAGAACATCTTGTAATCCCGAAATATACCAACAACCCAAAAGCAGAAACTAGAGAAAACAATATTGCTGAGGCAGGATCTTTCGTTTAAAGTGTCTGTTATAGCTGTGGCCTATAGCCAACCCGCAAGAGGCTGCTCCAAGCAGGGCGGCGGTGGTACCGTTAACCGAAAGAAGTTTGCTTGGTTTTGCAGGAACAGAGTAACCATGTAGGCAACTTGAGCCGAAAACGGCCAGCCGATCGAAGAACGGTAGATGTCTATTTGTGTTGTGTGTGTTTGGGCGTGTCCCGAAACTGGGGAATGGATAACAGTGTGCAAAAAAGAAGCGCCCTGCCGGGATGTGACGATATCGTGTTACCCGGCCTGCCCTCCTAGCTTCGAAATCTGGCTGCGGCCGCGGCAGCTCTCTCTTGAATCTGCTTCTCGGTCGAGACGTAAAGCTTATCGAGGTAGTCCATGGCAGGCGCGTCTTTCAGGATCTTGGCCACCTGAATGCCGGCAGATATCAGCTGCAGGATGTTCCTGTCGTCCTTGAGTGGCCTTGACTGATGCTTTGCCGCATGCCTCATTTCAAGAGAGTTCTCCAGGATCGTGACAAACTGCTTGATCTGTCCGTTGTACAGGACCCTGGCCGGGATCCGTCGTTTGGTGGCGAGGCGCTTCAACAGGTACACCCACTCGGTCCACTCCCTGTCCTGCGGCCGTTCTACAGGTCGCATATCCTGCGTAAGAGGTATCGGAAATTGATACTTGGCTACAAAGTCGTATGCGCACTGCGATAGTCGGTCATTGACCTGCGTCAAAACACTATCCTGCTCCTGGACCAGCAAGTTAGTCGGGAGATGCGGAAGCTCCCTCTCCTGCATGGCGACGTATTCGGGCGGCGGCCTTTGCAGAAACTGGTGCGGCCCGTCAAACTCGTCGCGGTTTGATGGTCGTCGCTGTGGCCTGCCACCGGGCCCCCCCTTGCCACCATGCTTCCCACCCTTGCCTCCTGGCGGCGTAGTGCCCACACCGTTCTCTAACGAGTAATCGGATAGATTCGGCGACGCCATGATGTCGTCGAGCGAGTCTGACGGCGAGAACCTCCCTTGCGGATCCCAGCCGTTGGATGCCGGGTTCTTGAAGGCATTGAAGTTTGGTGGTGGCGCATTGGCGGCAAAGACCCCCGGCGGAGGTCGCGCACTAAATGCGCCTGCCGAAGAGAAGGCGGCCTCAGCTCGGGCGAGGTGGCTCGGTGCATGTGGAGCATGATTACCAGCGGACACACTTGTAGGCAGGTTGAATGAAGACGTCGCGGGCGCGTATGGAAGACTTGAGAAAATATTCACGTGTTATCCCGGATGTCTTTGCAGCAAGGGTCCACGAAAGATAAGCGAAGTGAGACAAGGGCAACCGGCTGTGGGCGCTTGTCGCGGTTGTACGTTGGTGGGTGGGATGGATAGGTGGGCAGAACAGGCAGATAATAAGTAGATGCACGCGGTGGTGACGAAAAGCAAGTAGCCTTGTCTTACCTTGGCGGTGGCCTGTGAAATGCATTCTTTATGGCGGCGCTCTGATTTTGGTTTTGTTGCGGATGGAAGCCATCGGAGTAGACAGGGCTTTTAATTCCCAAATCTCGATATGTTAGTTAAGCTCACAAGTGGTGACAATTGTCTTGGTGAGAAAAAATGTAACCAAAAAAAAAAAAAAAAGGGACAAATCATTAGAAGAAGTTTTGGGGGCTTCTCCGGTCCGCACCTTCGAGTTGAACCTGGACCCCACGGCCCGTTGCCAGGAACAGATGACATGTATGCAAAGTCCGGTTGTGGCATTTCTCTGCCAACCATGGTGGGCTGGCTGGCTGTCAGCAGCAGCGTTTATTTTCCAATTGCACTGGTGGCAGACAGGCGTATCGAGATGGTGAATGGAGCAAACAAAGTGGGAGGATGATAATTCGGCAGCGCAACCGAGCAGTATAACAGGCCGGCTGCGAACTCCTTCGGCAGGGGAGGGAAAAAAAAATTGCTCCCAAACTCTTGGTGGGCTTTATTTTGGCTCGCAAGTAGCCAATTTGTCCGGTGGGCATACGACCCCAATCCAATCCAGTGGGCAAGATCCAGACCAAACTGCAGGACCGGACGAAAAATTTCGTCAGAATCTCAGGGAACCCCCAAGAACAGAAAAAAAAAAGTACTCTTCTGAGATAGGTTATTTTATTTTTCTCCTTTTTTATTTCATTTGATTTTTCCTCTCTTGTCGCGACGGTAGTGCAACCGTTTAAAATTGGGTGAGCAGGTGATCGCATTAGAAGTGGACTTTTTGACTGCCAAAGGCGGGCTCGCCAGTGGTTCCTTGTCCAGCGCTGGAAGCGCAGAAGCGACAGGGAAAAAGGTTAAAGTACTACTAGTCTTCACGTACTGTTCCGGACAGTGAGTCGAGCACGAAAGGCACCGTCTGGCCCGGCCATTCCCCTGTCCAAGGGAAGAAGCTAAATTATCGAGTCGGCAGAGCAAGGAATTAGAAGAACGAGGGGATGGATAGGTCTTGTCCATCATTCCCGAGAATTTCACATCGGCTTATGGGTTGGTTTTATATGCACCGGCATCAGAACAAGTCTGGGGCAGTGGTAAGGTGGTTACGGGCAATGAGCTCAAGAACCGTAAACCAGATGGACACACTGGTGACCTCTCGCTGTTTTGCCAATGAGGAAAACAGAAAAAAATTGATTACGATACAAAGGTTGTATGGTAGGGTCAGTCTCCATCCCACCCCATAGAGACCCCGTTCTGGACAGGGAACAGCAAAGCCGAATTGGGTGCAGGGAAAGATAGGAAAGGAAAAGGTAGTCACTTCGTTGCCTGCCACGAGGGACGGACCACTGCCCAAGCATTGTCGATTGATTTCCCACAGGCCTGGCAACAACAACCAGTGGTTCGGGATCTCTTGGCTTGAAGAACCTGAAGACGCGTGTCATGAGAGGGGGGCTCCGTGACAAAGCCAGGGCGAAGCGAAAAGGACATGAGTCGTGGTTCAGGCGAACCAGGTCAGCCCTGCTACCAGGGATTTCCCCGCCGCGAAGCTTGGGTGTCACACATCAGTGCCTATAAGCTTCAACACGGTTGTTCACCAATTCAAACTGGGGGCCGAGCAGAGGGATAACGATCGAGACGCTTTGAAACACAGCCTGAATCCCAGCCTAAAGAAAGGATAAACAAAAAAAAAATTGCAGTAAGAAGGAAAAGCAGGAGGGGAAAGGAGAGAAGACCGACCCACTGGGGTTGATCGCTTCGCTCCGTCGAAATGGCGGTGATACCGGCTCGAGGACAAGAGGGTTTTTCTCATGACCAAAATGAGCGTAGAAACATGTATAGTATATCAGGGGCCCCCAGAATACAGGGACAAAGATAGCTTTGTATCCCGGTAACCCCATTCCATAGTACTTGGTGAATAAAAGACAAGCTCTCATAGGTCTGTGGAGGGGGATGCGATGCCGTCATTGGCTTGGGCTGGTGGGGGTGTTAAGTGTCCGTCCGGGTACCAAACCACAGGATTCCATTAGTCGGGACCCGGCATCATCGCCATGTGGCCGTTGTTCCGCGCGATAGGGCGGCTTTTGGGCAGAAGCGAACTTGAAAGGCAACATGCTCCTTGCCAATTTCTCGGAATGATTAAACTGTGCGAAGTTCTGCCTTGGTGACATCTGGATGCTCAGATAGCCTTAGGATAATTTTCAGACGAAGAAGGGGTGGTGTTGACAGGGAATCGCTTTGAAATTTAGGGAAGGGTATAGATGAGACAGGGAGGGATTGGCGAGGAGTGTTGGGCTTCCTTTGTCGGGGAAAAAAAAAATAAAACAAAAGCGAAAACAATAATGCTAATAATTGTAAGAGAAAAAAAAAACGCATGAGCCACGTCGTCCGTGCCCAATCTGCAATGCAAACCTGAATAGTGACAGCGGTAGTGAGCAGCAGGGTGGGAATGAAAAGACGACGGGTTTCGAGACGAGGATGTTGTACCCGAAGTACATGTTCGATGGTACCCAAGTGTGGAAGAATTGTGTCTTGTCTGGCCAACTGGAGAAGGGATGGGATACTGCAACTTGTTCGTTATCGGGCCAGTCAGGGTCGGGTTATCGGAGGATTGTGGTCGGCAACCGGCGATCGGTTAATCAGCATAATGCTCAACAACCGGCCGATTGGATCGATCACTGACTGACCGGATGCCGTTATAGCGACGACGACATTGACGACTCGTAAATTGGCCCAGCACGGGAAGCAGAAGATTAATTTGCATCCTATGTCGTGCCAAAAGCCTCGCCGAACAGTTAGCTACTTACAGAGCAACCCGAGGTAAAGATTGAAAAAGGCAAGGGCGGTATGGTATTGGTACTGCGTAAGTTGCTTCAAAACAAAGAATTGGATCCCAAACCATATTCGGCGCCCAGCGTCAGATACTCAGATTCAAGAAGGTTCAAGGCAGATAGCTCTAGACTTTTTCTAGAATCAATGCTGTGGAGAAGGAAACAAGGAAGCCTCAAGATCTTGTTGGGTGGGCGAGGCAAGGACACACAAGGCAGTGAGTGACTGGTCTGGGCAAGATTGGATGATTTTAGCAGGGTATTTACTTCCCCTGCATTACCTTACGTACATCAAATCAATCGCTGTGGCTGCTGCGCCTTGGAAAGTTCTCATGTTGCATGTTGGACGCCCGTGCCTTCCATATGAGTACGCACGTGATAACACTGAACTACACTGGCTAGCTACAGGTACAATACAAATGCGGTACTCACTCCGTGTTCAACTCGCAGACGTGACATCACCGATACTTGTGCTTCGCCAGTAGGTACCCAAGAGTCCATCCATGACTATGTACGCGAATTTACTCATTCGCAACCAAGATGAGTCGTGATTCCGTTTCTTGACTGGACCAAGCTCTAGATTCTAGACTATTCTGGACCTAGACTGTCTTGAACGATGATTAATGTGCTCTTGCTCACACTCTCGCACGAATTATCCCTCATATATGTTTGGGTGTGCAGCCCCTCAGAAGCGTTTCTTTTGAAGTCCTTGTCATCAAGGCCATTCCACAGAGAGTCTCAAGCGATGTGATGGTGCGTTGATGGTTAAAAAGTCCGATGACAGTTTGCAGGTTCACTCGAGGGGGGTTGGCAATCCAAATATACCAGACAACCCGTCTGCTCTCTTCCCATCCGATATCTAGGATGCAGCCGATCCAACCCAATGGAACAGCTTTGGTCGCCGTTGTCAAGTCAACTGATCATGCCACACAACACACGCTCACTAGCTAAACGCCTTGCTTGAACGGCAAAATTGACGCCGATGTAAGATTGATGAAACACCCGGTCACGATTCTGGACGACAAGGATTTAGGTTGTTTCTTTGGTAGGAGAATGCTGATACGTACTTGATGGCCCCGAAGTGGATTACCAAAACGTTCAGCGTAGAATAGGGACACAATGTGAGGTAACAATAACTCCGAGCAATTTTTTGTGACTGGTAGTCCATCGCGATGTTGTCTTATACTCAAATGCAATCAAGTCATGAAAGAATTGCTGCCGACCTAGTCGTCTTTGCACGCGAAGATTGTATCGCCTGCCAACGGTGCGAATAATGCCTTTCTCTGTTGCACTTGCAAACCTGAAAAGTGGCCGGTGGTGATTGAACCTCGGAGGTCATGATCAAGGGCCGTCGAAGGTCATTGGACATGGACGAGCGAATGGTGTGGGCGCGAATAGAAAGAAGAAAGATAGCTGAGGTTGACGCCATGGCTGGGCAGAAGGGTTCTCGGGTCACCGGCTATTAATATCAGCCAGTCCGGTCAGAAATTCGGAGAGTTACGTCTCATGCTGACAATCTGCATTCGGGCGTGATTGTGGCACTTTAGTCTCGTTCGTGAGTGGTGGTTGAAGTCAGACATGTATGCTTGGCCCGGAGCTATCGGGAGGCTTTCCTGCCTGCAATACTACCAAAAGATATTGGCATAGAGACAGTCCAGGCCGGCCTAGAATATATACACACGTGCGTGGATTTTGTCGTAGGCCAACGAACGGAAGCATGGCTGACGAAACCGCATCACCTAGATGCTCACTCCGTACAGGCATCTTCATCAATTCTGCCGGTTCAGGACTCGGATTGTTTGAGGCATGGACGAAGGGATAAGTCGCCAGTTGTTCAAAGCATACAAATGGGACAGACATCATGTGCGTGGTAGATGGGCTGTTTGGACCATATCGTACCCGGCTTGAATGATTATTGGTCCAGTGTCAGCACGCATGTCGCCCTAGTTCATCACAAATTCCGAGGGAATGTACTATGGTAAAGAAGCAAGAGAAAATGGGCGGTATAGTGCGGGGGCTGAAATCCCTCGTTTACTTGAAGGAGCCATTCATTCGTTGCAAAATTGCTGGCTTGCAATAGTCCGGGAGGCTTGCTGCATTGATGAGTTGTCGTTGCAGCACCTCCCTGTCGCTTCCAGACATTAATTGGAGGTTGCGGGTCTTGATAGGTCGCGAAAGCTTGTCTAGGATCCGCCCTTGACAGCCAACTTCACGCGTCCTTGGTCCTTGGCTCTCGACGTGCGTCGGTGCGACCAGCGCATGCAGGCCAACCGGCCTATTGCAAAGTGAGAATTTCAGGCAAGTGGAGGAATGAACCCACGATGACAGCTCACAGTCGCGCTCACTGGCGCTCTTGGGAGCATGCGGCCAATGTGACGGCCGGACTTGGTGATGGGTGGGCAAGGGTTCATGTGTCATGAAGCGCCAGCGATGGCATAGAAAGCCAGAAACGGGTGGACAGAAACCGGCTGGCAGGTGGGAGACGTCAAATTAAATGTGGGAATGAATAGGACGCCCGGTATTAGCGGTGTGATTAGGTCGACAGGGGGTTGCAACTTCTCTCCTTGGAATTGAGACGCGAAAGCGGATCCCCAGCCGTCCTGGCGCCAGCATTAAAACCCAACCTACTCCTCCCAGAGCCCAACCTGCCTTTTCCATGACTTCCTCCCTCCTTCTATTTTCTTTTCTCGTACCATTCGAGCCCAACGAAAGCCCAACCTAAATCAACATCAGAGCCCAACCGCCGTCTATTTTCTTTCCAAGCACTGCATATTAGACACTCAACCTTCCCGCTGCCCAAAAGTTTCTCAAAGATCTTCCCCCTCCCACCAGGATCAACTCGGTTGCACTGCTACCCTGCTCTGTGCTACTTGCTGTTGCCCAACCCAAAGCAAAAACCAAAACAGTTACGACAAGACGCTCCAGGACTAGCGTTCAATTGATTTTTGCCACTGGACTTTTGATCCGCCTCTGTCACCAGACAGACGCCAGCATTGATTTTGTGCTGCTCATCAAGAGAAACACCCACCTACGCCTTGGTTTGCTTCCTGCTTCCTTGCCGTTGGAATGGCCCTTGTCTTGCCCTGTCCGGACACAATGCCAGGTTTCAGTCACCACGAGATGGACGATGTCCACACACCCGCCAGGTATTTTCTACTCCGTCTTTCTTTGCGTACAACCTTGGGAGGCCCAATTTTGCTTTTTCAGTCATTGCTTTGTACTAGCCCACCTGTGGGTTAGATGATGTTGTATTTTCTTTTAGTTTTCTTGAGTGCAGTCGACCATATCACACTAGGACCACTTGCCACAGGATATTATTTCTCGGACTGGACCACAGCGCACCAGCTGTACCCGTTAGGATCAGGATCTCTTGGCCGTGCCCACGGTCATATAAGACTCCCAGGATATTAGGACCCATGGAAACTGCAACCCAAGGATGGACCTATACAGCCCAAATGTGCCCTGGGATCACAGCACCGGGCTCTCGTTTGCCCCAAGGTTTCGCTCCAGGCAAACCCACTCTGGAAGTCTGCTCATGGACAAGGCTGCAAAGCTCATAATTACACCTGACAGACAAGACGTAAGTATCACCCTCTGAAAGTTGACGCCCGTCGAACTACTCACCCAGCTGTGACTCCATGGACCCGTATGGGAATACCTGTGACAATTGTCTGCATCCCAGGAGACTGGAAGAGTTCCATGACGTCTGGATGAATCTCATCTAGGCGGGACCTAGGACCCGTTTACCTTCAGGAATTGTCTTTTGTCTTTTTGTCTGGCCTGGCTTTCTTTGACCTGGACTTTCCAACGGACCCTGTCAATATTACCTGTTGCACTTGCACATGAGTTCGGCCTCGGATGACTGCAGGCTTGTATACGCAGACGGTCTATTTGACAGACAAAGCGTTTCATCCTTCAAGTCTGAGAAGCTGTTCACTGTTGTGGCGATCTTATTTCGATTGCTTCTGTGCTGCATCCTGTGTCACTTTAACCTGCGGAGCCTGGAAGCTTTCAACCACGGATGCTACATTTTACCGGATTTTGGGGCGCTGCCCTTGTTTACCGAAAGCTGAGAGGATATCTGCACACCATTGTCGCTGACTGGATGTGTTTGATACCGCTAAAATTGAGGTCAAACCACTCGGATACGTCTCCTGGATTACTTGTCACCACGCCTGGATTCTCTTAAGGACTGCGCTCTTTCTATCTCTTGCTTTCATCCCGGATGCCAAAGGACCATTTTCCCAAGGAAACTCGTTGCTCAATACGGATACACTCCTGCCCCTTGGCCAGCTATCGGTTCGGTTGTTTTGAACTCGTTTTTTTCCCTACCCGACGTTGATGGCCGTATGGATTGAGGCTGTCACAACTGAACGGACCACTCTGGATAACCATATCTCTTTCGTGGCATTACCTGGTGAACCTAACCCCGGATCCTTGGCTACTCGGACCTCGGCCATATGTTTTCACAGCCAGGGACTGAGTAGCTTGCTACCTTTTTTCGGACTGCCCATGGATTCCTGGATTGTTTTCCGTTTCAAATGTTTTTCGCACCTCGTGGACGAAAGCAATCAGTCTGGTTTGTGCCCATCCAATCCTCGACCACTCACATCAGCGCCAGCAACTAACTCGTGAACCTCTTGATAGGGACAAAGTTGTACCAGTCTGATGAGATGCCGGAAGTACCGGATCTCTGTGGCTGTCTTCAACTTAAACTTTGGGACCAACAGAAGATGGAGGAGCGAAGCATACTAACAGTTGATTTTCTAGCGAGTTCAGTTATACACAGACTTTGATTTCTTCCCCTGTTACTGGAATGTTCTCTTCGTTCTCCCAATCAGGGCCAGGTGACCTCAACGGGTCCGTCTGGGAGTCAACAGTCGAAGGCACGCAGCACTTCCCTGACTTCCAGGAAGGCGGAGCAACAGATGCGTTCTCCCCTTTCAGCCTGGGACAGGTCACTACAAGCCAAGGAGAGGAGCCAATCGAGGATTTCCAGAACAAGTGGGCCATCCCATCTGTCCAGGATGCGACTCCTGTCGCCCCTACCTCAGCGCCCATGCGCCGGATCACTTCCGGGAGTTCCACTGGAAGCCACAGACGCAGCCGTCCATCAAGCAGGTCGCAGAGGAGACTGCGGGTCACGCTTGCCCAAGCGCCTCAGATATCATATGACCAACTTGCGGGTAATGCCTCGATGGCGGCTGTCGGTCAGTACATGGAGATGGAGAGCGCACTTCCTGTAACCCATGCCTTCTATCCCGGACTTACTTCTGCCGGGTTCTCTCCCGATGCCCTGGCCTATGGACCCTCCATGGCTCATGCTCTGCAACCCCACGTGAACCCTACCTGCACCCAGATGGATCTTGAGCCCGGCTTGACTTGCCAGTCACCTAGCCACTCTTGGGACTCTGCTTCCAGCACTGGTTTGGCTAGGACGCCATCCCCCGGGGCTGTCGACGAGGCTTGGATTGCACCGCAGCTGGTCTCGTCGCCCACGGATACCACAGGATGCTCACCAATCTTCCACGGTCAATCGCCCAGGTACGAATGCCATTGCAAGGGATTCAGTCCTGTGCACCAGATATATCTATTCGAACCCGTTTTCCCGATTCTAACCCCCTACTGTTGCGTTTAGGTTGAGCCGGAAATATGGAGCACATTTGCCTCTTGAGGGACCCATGAGCGGACTTCATCCCAATGGGTTCCCCGACGAGTTCTCTCTGCCCCCAGCCTTCGCCGCTACCCGCATCAGCGGTACCGAAGTAGAGTCGCCCCGTGATCACGAATGGTACAAGGCTGGCCCGCGTGCCGATGGCCTGTACCACTGCCCCTTGGAGGGCCAGGAAAACTGCAACCACAAGCCCGAGAAGCTCAAGTGCAACTACGAGTGAGTTATTAATGGTTCCCCCACAGCCCGCCCAATGGTATGCGGATACTACTTGGTTCAGTCATTCTAACTTGGTACCAGTAAATTTGTGGACTCCCACCTGAGGCCCTACAGGTGCAAGCAGGAGGCTTGCGAGAACCTCCAATTCTCGTCTACAGCGTGCCTTCTTAGGCACGAGCGTGAGGCCCACGGCATGCACGGCCACGGCGCTAAGCCCTACCTGTGCACGTATGAGGGCTGCGACCGCGCCCAGCCCGGCAATGGCTTCCCTCGCCACTGGAACCTGAAGGACCACATGAAGCGCGTGCACAACGACGTGGCACCAGCACAGTCCTCGTACGCCGCCGGAAACTCGCCCCCGTCGTCGTCCTCGAGCCAGGCCCAGGCTGCCAAGATGCGCAAGCGCAAGAAGGATGATGTTACCGCCATCTCTGCGGGCGTTAGAAAGTCGAGCTCCAAGGGCCCTACCTCGGCGCCGACTGCCTCCAAGGTCGAGAAGCGCCTGGCAGAAGCGGCCGAGAGGTGGTACGCTCACCAGCAGAGGCTATCCGACGTGCTCTCTGGTTTCACCCAGCCCGACGACCCACTCATGCTCCAACGCCTCCGTGACGCCCAGGAGCAGCTGGAGGCCATGACCAAGATCTCTACCGGTCTCGCTCAGAAGAAGCCCATGAAAGCTTAGGCTATTTGTTTTGGCTGTATTTGTGGGCTCCTTGTTCCTTCCGACACTTGTCATATTCCTGTAACTTGTTCTTTCTGGACGTTTTTTTTTTTTCTCCTTATCTACATCGATTGGAGTTTCGGGGGAAAGTGAGGGCATACCAGGCTATCTGTGTATTGGATCACGGCGACTTTTGGCGGGTCTGCTTAACTCTGGGATGAGTAGAGGGTTTTTACCTGGGAGGTCAGCCTTCCACCTTTGGGCGAAATTTGGGCACAATTTTTTTTTTCTTCGGTTTTGTTTCGTGGCTTTTGGATCTCATACCCCCGTACTGACGAAAATCAGTTTCATGTTCTTTCTTGTTCTCATTTTTGTCTTTTATTCGAAACATCTACCCAAAGGAAATGTTTTGAGTTTTTGTCCACCTTACATACCCTTACGGTAGCTTGGCTATACGTTTCAAGCCACGTAAATGTTGATGCCTTGGCCTCAGTGGCCGAAGCTGTTTATACAAAAGCATACAGACTGTCACGTTCACGAGTTCATTGGGTGAAATCTTGCTTTCTACTTCTTGATTTGATGAGTTGAATTCTCATTGTCACTAAATCCCAGATGCTGTTTTGTTCAGAGCGACTTTTTTTTTTTTTTTTTTTTTT
>NC_043741.1:1347429-1352630 GCF_004337985.1 Pyricularia pennisetigena
GGGGTGGGGGGGAAAAAGAAAAAAAAGCCGCCTTCCTCATAAGCGCCGTTGAACGCCCAATCTGCCTATATGACCAAGGAGAACATATCTGACTTGTGTTGGGGAAAAAAAAAAAAAAAAAAAGAAACATGACTGATGATTTTGTGCAAGGCGGGGAGAGGGGTGGATAATCAATCAAGAGCTATCAAAGCTCGATTATCCAGTGTCATCGCTCCTCGGGTATTCGCGGGGTTTTGTGTACAGAAATGTGGCCGTCGTCGTGCGCGACAAAGTCAAAAACGCTCGACGAGTGCGCCGAGAAGACAGGCCTGGAGGGGGTCGCATATGATGGGACGCTCAAGTTTGGCCCTCGCGGGCTCGCGGCTGCTGCTGCCGCTGCCAGTGGCGGTGGTGGTGGCCTGAGGGACGTGATGCGCTCCTTGGAGAGATTGCTCTGTCGCATCGGGTACGACTGTGTCTTTGAGGCGCGGATGTTCCGCCATTCAAGCTCTGGCGCGTTCAATTTTGGGAGAGGTTTGTTGAGGTTCAAGGATGAGGTGCTTGAGTGTGCGGAACCAGGGGCAGTGGCGCCCTTGGAAGAGTGCGGCCCGGTTGTGCTGGCCTGGGGTGCCGAAGGAGGCGGGTTGGGGGAGGTAAGCGGGGGTGGTGGCATGCCCATGGCCGATTGCAACGACGGCATGTTGTTCCTGACGCGAAAGGTCGGTGTGATGGGCGACGTGATGACGGGCGGGGATATGAGTGGTTTCCAAGCAAACTTTTGTTGCTGGGTCCCAATGTACGGCAGGAAAGACCTGGTCGGCGGCTTGGTAGACCGCTTGGGTACCTGAGTGTAAGCGGGCGGGGGCGACTTTAATGAAGCCATGGTGGCACTTCCCCAGCTGCTCTGTCGTGCTGTGAGGTTGGCGGAACCGATCGCGCTCTCGTCGTCGTCGGGCTTTGGATGGCTCCTCCTCATGCTGAGCGGCTCGATAACCGACATGGATCTGAATGGACTAAAGAGCCGCGGCCCGAGACGTTCGAAGAAGGGCTTCGTAGCGGGGAGTGATGCGCAGAACTGATAAAACATAACAGGGCTTTCTGTTAGTATGTGGATACAAGGCGGGAAGACCATAAAGCACACGAACGAGGCCCTTTGGAGGGGAGGGGGGGAGGGACAGTCTTACAATTCCAATGTATAGCTCCAAGGCACTCAGAGCAATAACAAGATGCGATCGCCAAGTTATGTCGCCGTCGGTGGCGTGGTGTGATTCCCAGGTGAAGTAGACCCTGACAGCTCCAACAATGGTAGCCAGCACACCACCACCGAGGAGCACTTGTATGCCGACAAGCTGGCGCCGCGGCAAGTTCAGGCCGAGGATCGTCTTTATCGGGAGCAGCACTATGATGAAGTCGGTGACGGTGTTGATGATGCCAGCAGCCAGGAGGTGGTCTGCCTGGTTGATGCAGTTTTGGGGTGTGAATGACGGCGTCCAGAAGAGGTCCAGGGGCATGCACTGCGTGAGCTCCACCAGTATAAAGATGACACCATCAACCGCGACTATGGTGATGACCAGCAGTACGAGGCATCGGGTGACATGTTGAGCAGCTGCAGACGTTATGCGATAGATGAGAGCCAGCATCGACAACTTGGTCAGGGTTGTCGCGGCGGCGAACAGGATGCCGACGGCAAGACTGGATTGAGGTAAGAACGGTCAGCTGTATGTTTGGCAACGTGGGAAAAAGGGGGGGATAAAGCACACTTACGCGCTCTTGAACGCAGCAACGGTATTTTCTTTAGGAAAATCCCATACATGCCTGTCTATCTTGAGTGCTAGCTCCTGATGTATACCTCCAGCAGCATAGAGAGTCGTGGGGATCTGTGTAGGGAGAAGCAGGTCCATGTTAGTGTTACTGAACGACGTGTCTATAGTGGCACGACAGCGCAACAAGCAAACAGGTTCAAGACATAGTAGACTCACATATGCCAAGACGATGAGCAGATCATCCAAGCGCAGTCCACCCGAAAGCCAACGACGGGAAAATAGCCGTATGACAAGCAAGACCGTCACGATGACATGGAGTGTGGTGATAATGACCGTGTTGGCCGGTGCCAGAGTCTCAGGGTTCTCTAGGTTCGGTGGAGGCCACGAGAGCGCCGCCGTCAAAGAAGTCTGCATCTCGCCAGGGACCCGAGGGATGATGCGCAGAGAGTGGAAAGTCTGTGCGTGACAAACTGGACCCCTCGACCTAAAAGTGAGTTGGGGCCAGCCCAGAGGCAACGACACAGTTATACTAGCGCCTCTTGCTCAAGAGCCTTGGAGCTGCCCGCACTCGCGATCGTGCTGTCTTGTCGAATCCAGTCCAAAGAGAAATAAAAAAGACCAGGACGAGATAGGGATAAGACATGAGAGATGTGATGAAGCCGCATGCGACGAGGGAGTGGCCAGGGGGACGGCTTTTGTTTGTTCAGCCACAGTGCCTAGGGATGGGTGATGGAAAGAATTATTACTAATGGCCGGGGGGTCGGAGGGCTCATCCTTAAAAAGATGGAATATATACGATGACATGGTATCGACGCGGAGAGGACGACAAGAAAGTACCATACTACGAATACTCTTGTGTGGAGCAACCGGTGTATGAGGCATACCCCTGAGGGCGAGAAAGATCGGGTGAAAAGGGTGTTGGGACCACAGGTGGCGGCGAAGGGGGGGGGGGGGGGTTTGCCTTGACAATGTTGTTTCCATTGTTTCTTTTTGTTCTGTTCCTTGTGCTCCTCCTCCTCCCTTGACCGAGATGTAGAGATAGATGTGTGTAACATGGGTAGTGTTGTCCAATGAGCAGCGCCGAAAAGGAATTGTCCGTGTCACGCAAGGTCTTCAGAGGTTATAAAACACCGTGATATTACGACATTTGCGTAGGTAGGCCGAAAGAAAGAGATGGGCAGGGCAAACAAACTGTCGTCATTGTACAAGCAGTACGGTACTAGTAGGTTGTGTGCGGGGTTTGCTTACACGGCTGCTTCAAGATACTATACCTGCAAGCATGCTTGTGATGTGCTGCCGTACCCCAGATCAGAATGACAATCAGTTTAGACTACTGTAGCTGGGTCTCTCGGGACCGCATAATCTGTCAGGCAAGGGTCCACTAGGCTTGGAGCATTTGATCTTTGACAAGCATCGGGGGTAATCATGTCCGTATGTACTCCATACTTGGATGGAATAAAACAAGGTAAGCGTGGGAGCAGGCATGAATTGATGGGACACTGACTGACGTTGCTTGCGTCTGTGTGTCGAGTACTGTAGTTGGTGAGTGGATGGCTCGGCGCCACCGGCCGACAGCAGAGCATCGCGGGGCACCCTGCAACGAACCGGTTACGATTCATTTGTTCCTGGCGTCTCTCAGGCTAGCAAGGTTCGAGAGTGTCCCAACGAAGGTTAGACGCATCTTTGTTTGTACCGTAGTGGGGGGTGGGTTTGGTTTGCCTGGACTGCTTTGGGTAGGTATTTCACCACGCATCCATGAATTGCACGTGTTGTGTCGTTAAGTCTACTGTAAGAAGCTCCAGAAGTAGTACCAGTGGCCGACCCTCTGGAGTTGACACATCCGATAGGCCCGCCAGTTGGGAGGTGGAGGCAAAACCAGAAAGAAAAAAACAGGTGACACTTAAAAAAAAAAAAAAAAAATCATAGATCTCTGCCAGGGGTAGTTGCAAATCGGGTCGCCGACGAGCCGTTCGCGTAAATCCCTGCCGTGACACAGTGACAGAGAGTCGGGAATTTCTCCGATTGCCAAGCGAGAAAAAAAAAAAAAAAAAAAAAAAAAAAAAAAAACACCTCTATACTGTAGTCTTGTTCCATCTCTTCATGTATTAGCGACTTTGTTCCCATCTCCACAGTTAACTAAGGTAAGTAGCAGGTAGCATCATGTTCAGGTGCATAAGCTGTCACACGCCTGTCAAAAGAGGCTTGAGGGTCTTCCGCTTTTTGCTCCACTCGTGTGCATGCATGTCTTATCTTCGATTCCAAGAAGCCAATCGCGTCTCTAGAAAGACCTTGGGGGACCCACACTTGAACCTGGTGTAGTAGTCAACCCTCATCCTATCTCCCAACATGCCATTTTGCATGCAGTGTCTACCTTAGCTACCTAATAGTAGACACGTACGTTGCTGTAGGTAGGGTCCAACTTACCTTTTCGTTCGTTACAGCAACTTCCCTGTCTAGACTTGGGCTGGCTTTGAAAACTCTCCGATATCTGCACATTCTCGACCGACCTTTGCCCTGCTTGCCTTCCAGACTTTGCCTACCTGGGCCTAGGCCAGGCCAATACTCCTACACAGTAGCATTCGAATCTGAAAAGGTTATGAAGGAAGCAAAAAAGTTAATCGCACTTTCAATGGTCGCCACAAGCACGATATACCAAGAGCAACGATAAGCTCCAGGAATATAACGAGCTGTTAATCATAGATCGCCATATTCAGTGCCTCTCCACAACGGCAAGCCGGACACCGGGTGCCAGCCGGCCACATTTTTTTCTTCTTTTTTTTTTTTCTTCTACCTCATCAATATCCAACATTGGCCTGTGCGCTTTCCTTGCTTGCATGCATCAAGCATCGTCATGATTATACTATGTAGATTGAGAGGGGAGGGAGCCGAGCAGGAGAATTTCGCTGGGGGTTGACGCCACTCCGATCGACAGGCCCCCAGCTTTCCCTCCGCACACCCCCTGCCCACGCCTACAAACTGTCCCATTTTCAGTTGCCATGTTCATCTCGACCTTGAGTCGCCGCTTGAAGCCAATGGGCCGAGGCGGTCTCCCAATCCAGGAACAAAAAATCCCACATGGTGCTAGTTTGTGTCGCTTTGAAAGGTTGAAAGGGACAGGAGCAGAACTAGAAGAAAAAAAGATGACATTCGAATTCGCCAAGCGTAAGCCAAAAAAAAAAGGAGGGGCTCAAAAATGCCAAGTATCCCCAACATAGACAGATGGCAGGTAGGTTGCGTGGTCGAGATGTGTTGGACTGTGCGCATACATTGAGTCTAAGTCTAGAAGACAAGGATAGGCATGGGAGGCGTGCCAACCGCATAAACATGACATAGCTGTACTGCGCCTCTAAGCTGCACAGGAATCCGGGCGAGCTAACGTAAGGTACAGAGCCGCTGTCACACCTGCATCTGCTCTTCCCGCACCAGGAAGACTGTGGGGGATGGGCATCAAGTCCCCTG
>NC_043741.1:1352637-1366244 GCF_004337985.1 Pyricularia pennisetigena
GGAAATACTGAATCATGGGCGAATACTTGACGCACAGACACACGTTTTGCTCTACACCGGACTATAGTCTGTAGTTTCTATGAAGTTATGCGCTGCAATGCAATGCGGAGGAGACAAGACGTTACATTAAAACTTGCTGTAGGGGCGTTACCCGTTCAATTTGGGAAGTCACTTCGTCGGGAGGATACTTGAATGTTTCACAAAGGGGCAGCCCGAATGGCTGTGCAAAAAGTCGAGCTATACCAACTTCAGCCCTAGATACCCTGAAAAGGTCCCGTTGAAACCAGGGGCATAAAAAGAACAAGACCGGAAAAAAAAAAAAAAAAAAAAAAAAGAAGGGACACTATATTGAAGAATCAGAGAAGCAGCCGAAGAAAAGAAAGAACCAAGAGAGAATTTAGAACAAGCAAATAACAGACAAACAAAAATAAGTTCGGCTTGTCACCCGATGAAGCTGAATGGTACGAACATTTCAACGGTTTCTTCTTCTACTACGGAGGAAATTAGGACAAAACTCTAACATCGAAAGACAGGTCTCGAGGAATATTCTGATGTATCCACTTGGAAACAAGTCAGACTGCTTTTGCTGTAGAGCCGCTCAACTAAACGCTACAGCCAAAAGCTTCAGAAAATATAAAAAAGTAAAATTAACAATCCAAGAATAAAAATAAAACAAAACAAAAGATTGAATAATAAACGTTTCGAGAAAAAAAAAAAAAAAAAAAAAAAACGCAAATCAATTAGGAAATATTAACAGACCACGTTCTATCGTGGTGCTCTAGACTACAACAAAAAAGTTTCGATCGGCAATAGACTCCTATCCTTACCGAGAATCCTCCAACTGTCAAAAATGCCGCAAAAAAGACGGCCACGTGAACGGACGTCTTGGTCTTCTCCCAGTAGGTCTGGATAGCCTTGCAAGCCTTGGTTGCAAGACGTATCCATCCCAGGGCCAAGTTCACCTGCGTCTACGCAGCCAAGTTGACGCCCAACCCAGCTAGCCGGCTGCTCGTTTTGCCGAAGTGCGATTGTTTCAGAGGCATGTGACTTGCGCAGGTTCGTGTTACAGATGTACACTTTTCGCACGACAAATCTTTGGATGATAGCTCTCTACGGTCCTGTTGCACCTCACCGATGGTGACCAGACACAGAGTTGGATCCATCACAACTCAGAACCACACTCTAACCAGGCAAATGGGCTCTCATGTCCATAAGCCTGTCTACAGACAGCCAACGGGGGTACCTGGTCCTGATCTCGATCAATATCGCGGGCAAGCGGGGTCTCAAAATTTGGTGGTCAACTGTATCGCGTGTCTTCTGACCGCGGAAACCTTCTTTTTCAAGACTGAGACTAGACCTAAATACTATCAGGCTTTATAGCCTCTACTCTGTGACAAGACCGTCGCCACGGCTATCGAACTCCCGAATACTATGTCCAACCAATCCCAAGTCAAAGCTTAGTAGATGCGCTTGGGGGGAGACATGGTAGCCTTGATGGTAAGGCTACCAACGTTCTGCCAGCCCTTCTTCAGCAGCGACACGAGGTAGTTGATGGCCAACATGATGTTGCCAACAAGCTGCTCCTGGGTCATATCGACGTTGCCGACGGCGACACCCATGCAGAGAACCTTCTTCAGCTGGAACTTGATGGTCGACTTGACCTCGGTGACCTTGCCGCTGAGGTCGTCGGAGTGCGAGACGGGGGTGGGAAACTTTCCGGCCTTAGACAGACCGGGACCAAGGAGACGGGGGATCTGCTTGATCAGGGTGTCGGAGGCAATGAAGGCGTCGTACTTGCGGGCGAGCTTCTTGATGAGCTTCTTGTTCTTGTTGAGCTTCTTCAAGTCGTCGGCCGACATGGAGTCGATGCCACCGTGCTTGGCACGGTCGAGATCGTGCTGGTCACCGAGAATGCTGAAGTTGCAGCCCTGGTTAGCATGAATGTTTTCTTGCATGGAAATCTTAGATATGGTAGCGTATGGGTCCGGACACATACCAGATGGCCATGTTCGGGCGGGGAACAACCGGGAGCTTGATGGTGCCCGAGAAACGCTTGTCACGCTGGGGGTCATAGTTCTTGAGGCCGATCTGGAGCTCGACAGTCTCGAGGAAGTTACGCTTCTTGGTGTTGAGCGAGTAGTCAAGCAACTCGCCAACGTTGGAACGCACTCCGGCGACTGAAACGTGAGGAAACAGAGTTAGCGACTATCGTCCCAGGAAACACGGCACTCCCGGACGAAAGGAATCGTACTTACCGGTGATTTTCGACATGATGACCGTCTTCCAATAGAATGACTGGGGATTCTAATGGTGAGGAATACTGCGTTCTGTTGATGATTTGGAGGGGGAAGTGTTTAGTCTTGGTTGTCGTCGGACCAAATTTGACATTTCGCAATGCGGACGATGATTGTGGGCATCTTGAAAAAGTTCTGCCGGGCGGTGAGTGCGGGCCGGGGGCAAAAAACCACCACATTAAAAAGTTTTGGAGGGTTATGTCAGTCAAGATTGCCTTGGATGCCTTATCGATCATTGATCAAACCAGCCAGGGACCTTGAACTCTTTCTTTTTCATTTTTTTTTTTTTTCGTCGTTATCCATAGAGAAAATTCCCTCTTGGCCGTGTTGACAGATTGTTAAAGCTTTGCCTATCGGTAATACAATAAAATCCACCCCACATAGTAAACATTCGGCCATTAAAAGACGTTGCCACGATGAAGGAACTCTGTATTAGCTCAAGTTCTGGTTATGCTACAACGGGCAGATCTTTTGAGCGGGAGCTACGCGGGATTTCTCGACTTGTCCCCTGAGCGAGACGTTCGTCGCTTCACTTGGTGGCCATCAATAGCCGACCCAGAGCGTGATTTACGGGCCATTTACTCCAAAGATATCTACGCAATTCGAGGCATGTCGTAACCACCCCACCGTCAAGGACCTAGAAACGGCGTCCATGGCAATGTATTAAGGGAAGAGGTGATGACTTCGATTGAGGAGGCCGGGAACGGAAGGAAACCCACGGGGCCAATATTTGACCGGATAACCCTCAGCAAGCCGCCGTAGCGGAGCCTCCATTTTGTCAGTTCAGACTCATCTCCTCACATGACGGTGTAGAGTAAGTCCTCGCTGATGGTGGAAAGGAAGGAAAGAAATTCCCAACTGTCGCACTGCAGGAAAGAAAATTTTATAAGAGGCGTTGGCAGAACCGGATGGGGCGCTGGGTCAAGTCTAGACCGCCTAGAGACTAGCGCCGCTTCCGCGACGTTGGACCCTAACCCTGGAAGCAAGCAATCGGGGATGCTTTGCCCCCAACCTTGGCCAAGGCTTCTTGGATAGCTTGAATGAAACCTTTTTGTATCCCGGATGTTGTATCCGGGTTTGACTCGGTTTCGAATCGAGAACCGGGCGTCTTTGGGCTTTTATAACGAGTGCACAGCCAACCCTTGGTCACGCAACCACGTGTTTGAAAACAGTAACCAAGAGTCGCTATCCATTTATATGTTTGTTCTATGTATCTAGGGAATGCATAATCTTTCACTGAACCCGTATATGTCTTCAAATCTTGGGAAACGCCCCATTGTAGCCTCCCACAACGGCAGTCATCAGGCGATTTGCAATTGCCGTGTCCGGTGGGAGTCTCAGGTCACCCTCGACGTACTCGGGCGGTGCCGACTGTCCCAGGTTGCTAACCCCGGACGCAAGCGCCTTCCGGACCTCAGCCATGGTAAACCATTTGGCATCCTCCAACTCGGGATCGTTGCCGAGGAATATTTTCTCGCCATCTCCAGGAAGCGCCTGCGCGATGGCTCCAATCATAAGGCTCCCAGGGAACGGCCATGGTTGAGAGCTGTGCAACACAACCCTGCCAACGGTGACGCCGCTCTCTTCCCAAACCTCTCGCCGTGTCGCCTCCTCGATGGACTCGCCCGGCTCAAGGAATCCGGCCAAGGTGCTGTACCAGTATTTGGGCCATCGCTTGTTCCTTCCGAGCAGTACCTTGGTGCCGTCTGCACTAACGACGGCCACGATTATCGTAGGGTCGGTCCTGGGAAAACTAATGTTGGAGACGGTGCCCCTACTGGCACAAGGTTTCCTGTCGCGTTTTTCGCCACCCGCCATGTCTGTAGGGGGACAGGCGCGCTTTGCTCCGGCGTGGACCGATAAAGTTTTCTGTCCACACTGCGAGCAAAATGGGTTCCTATCATTCCAAGCCATGACAGCTCGAGCTTGGCCATAGATGGCAGCTGGGGGTTGATGCAAAACGAGAAAAAAAAGTCAGTCACGTGCAGGCTGGCGAAGCGACTGAAAGCCGCCGACACTGAAACGGGTTCACGCTCGCGCAACTTACCTTCACCAGGGCTAAAACCCAGACTTCTTTGGTCTTGGTTGAAAGAGAGGTCTTCTCTTGAAGCTAGTTTGGCGACCACATCCTGGTTTTCTGTTAGATCTACCGCAAAGTAAGGGGTACCCTTGTAGTCCTTGTGCTGAAAGACTTGTTGGTCGGCCGCAGTCATTTTCTGCTTATCGTCTAAGCCTAGCAGTATTATGACAGGGTGCGACTCCTCCGAGTTGAAGTCTTTGATCATATCCTCCTCTGTCTTGTCAAAGGGCCCCGATCCTGTTACCGGCACGACATCCTCCCGGGGGATCCAGGCGATTCTCTTCTCGGCCGTGTGAACCAAAGGGGCTAGCTTGTCGAGCGCGAGGAAGCGGGTTGAGGGATGTGCAAAGGCGGCCTTGAGAAAGTCTCGGTTGTCGCGGAGGAACGAAACACGGTTCAGTGGGTTCTAGCGGTTTGGTGGCAAGACCGTTTATCGTCAGCCCGAATACGTCTCCCCCGGGCATGGCGCTTTCTGGGTGTTGACTGTGAGCTCGGTTTCATGCCCTAACTAACCCCGGAAAAGTAGTTTGCGGTTTCGGCGCCGAACCTGCGCGAGAGCATAGAATCATCCGCTGGCAGTTGCGGTAGGAGTGATGATGGGGCCATGTTTGTTTCGCTCTCGGACCGAGTATCTTCTTGTTGCTATGATAGACCTGGGCTGTTGACGATTCGACAAGGTTGAGAATGTTCAAAGGTGAGGGAGTGGGGGATCGGAGTGTTCGGGATGGATGGTATGGTGGGGTCGGGCCGGTTGACTGACGTCTACTTGTTTTTTCTGGAGCGAAGCGGTTCCTGCGCCTGCTGTTACTAAACGACTCTTGGGGAGTGAAAGAGAAACCTCGCCATCTAGAGAAAACCTTCATCTGCCTGCATCTAGACCTAGGTAGTTATGCAGCCAAGCGAAGCGAGGTAAAAACAAAATACATATTAATATCCATCCATCCATATCATGATGCAAGACTGATCCTTCTAGAATGCTAACGCCAAGGCTGCCAGGCTGCACATTTCGTGACCCTTGAAATGCAATCAATCATCCGTCATTTAGCGAGTGTAATGTGGCCCTCATAATGACCTACGAACGTTGCGTAGAGACCGATAAAGTTTATGCAGTCCACTTGGTAGCTTTGCATGGTAGCTTTTTGGCGCAGCTGTTTTTGCCCCATTGACGCATGCTTGGGCTAACGAAACAGGCAAGTGAATTGCCCCGATCCCCGCACAAATCGGGCTTGGTAGCTGCGCTTATTGCCAAGTGCATCCCAGCCTGGTTACCTTACTGGAAGACGGAGGACCCGATGAAAAATTTCCATCAGTGCATGCAACATCGTAACATGAAAAATTAATAATGAAAACAACGAAATAAAGAAAACACGCTGGCATTTGTACTTTTTTTATTTATTTTTTATGTTTTATCTCCTTCTATGCATATAGCTTCGTACGTATTTATCGGTGACGACACCAAATTTCGATCTCATTTCTGCGTACCAACAGATTCAATGGGACGGACGGTACGGTAATCGACGTAGTCCGTGCCTTTTAATAATTAATTCCATACATGACAAGCCTTCCTTGGTTCACCCAGAAAATTCTTCTCAACCCTTGATTCCTCGGCATTTCACAACACGCTTGGCTGCGGTTACTAGACGCGAAGATTTGACTTTCAAACCAAGTTCTTCTTTGGCATCGTCATCTGCCCTTCCAACCCACCCAGTCCTGTTTTTTTTTCTCTCTTTGTTTGGTGCCGGCGACTGGTGATTTGCTTGCTTTCTTGTCGTCAGCAGCCATCGTCCTAGAAGGCGGCTAGAAAAGGCCTGCTGTGGCAAAAGCTTCCTTTATGTCATAAGAGATCCCACAACGGGTTTGATCAGAGGCATCATGGCGCCACCGACAGGGCCTTTGAATTTGGATGTTGAAGCAATATCTGGGATTTGCGGGTAGGTAGGAGCAAAGTTTAAAACTTCAAAATTCACTGTTGGCGATCATGGCTGTAAACAGAATCATACCTATCACGACTCTGAGCTACCAAATCATACCAAGCACCCCTTGCCTACAGTACAGACAGCTATACACAAGGTACCTAGCTAACAGCATCACGTGCAGATCAATATCGATCGCGTGCTGGGTCGTCGTCTTCTCACCCCAGATCGTCGAGAACTTCCGCCGCGGTAGTGCAGATGGTCTGTCACTACAGTTCATCATCATCTGGCTACTCGGTGATGTTTTCAACATCCTGGGGGGCGTATTGCAGGGTGTCCTGCCGACGATGATCATACTGGCCATCTACTACACGATAGCCGACGTCGTTCTTCTGGGCCAGTGCTTCTACTACAGAGGCTTCACATGGCGCGACGAGGTTGTTTCCAGTTCGGCCCAGACACCCAAGCCTGCGGATGGTGGTGTCTTGAATGGAAATGGTAGCAACCACCACAGCCAGCAGCCCAACGAACGCACTGCTCTGCTTGCAAACAGCACGAGCACAGGCCAACAAAACGCGTCAAGCCGTCGCGGTTCCTGGTCTGACCAATCGTACCACCTATCGCCGGCTGTCCCGCTGATCGACGATGCCGTACTTGCCCGGGACGCTCTGGCCGCGTCTGTCGCTTCACCTCCGGCCAACCGAGCAGCTCCCGATAACCGTCCAAGTCGGTTGCAGGCCATAGCTTTCAATTCCTTCGCCGTGTTGATGGTGTGCGCATCAGGGGTGGCGGGGTGGTACCTTAGCAGGTCGCGATCGGACCCAGAGGCACCCAGTAAGGGTGATGATGACTTGCTCGAGTTTAACGTTCTCGGCCAAGTCTTTGGTTGGCTATGCGCTGTTCTCTATCTCGGCTCGCGCGTGCCACAGATCCTGCTCAACTACAGACGCAAGTCCACCGAGGGGGTCAGCATGCTCTTCTTCCTGTTCGCCTGCCTCGGTAACCTGACCTACGTCCTCTCCATCTTTGCCTTCGAGCCGCACTGCAGAGACACACACGCAGACATTGGGCCACACTCCGGGGCCTGTGTAGGAGGCGAGGCTGGAAGGATATATGGACAGTACATACTCGTGAATCTGTCATGGCTCGCCGGTAGTCTTGGCACGCTACTCCTCGACATGGGCATCTTTGTGCAATTCTTCATTTACAATAAGGACGATGGCGAGGAGTTTTTCGCCGACTGCGACGCCGAGGGAAGCCGACGCCCCTACTCGCCATCGACTGTCGCCATCGAGGAGGACGACGATGAGGAAAGCATAGATGGGGATCGCTGGGATCCACGGCCCCTTCTCGATCGAAGCGTGTCCAACTCGCCGCGTTGAGCGTAGACTGCACACTAGATACACGGGCCCGGTGGAGCAACAGACTCACCCCGAGGCATTGGGAAACACAGCACTCGCCATCTACATTTTTTTCAAAGAGGCCAGCGCTGGTGGAAGGTTTGGATCACGGAAAAACTTTTGAAGAAATTTTGTTTGTCTTGATTTGATTTGTTTGCTAATGTAAATAGAAGCCTAAGATCAATCTACTTTTATGAATTACGCATGGCCTGCACGTGCAGAGCGACCTGGATCGGTTTCCTCAAAAGCTATTCAAACTTATACTTGATACCTCCTCCCCTTGATGAACTCCAGGAGCAGCCCTGATTGCCATATTTGCAAACAACGGAACCCAATGGCTATCCAGCTATTTGTCTGCCTCATATGGAAGCTGACACTTATACGGTATACGTGACAACAAATCAGCAGGAGGAGCTCTGACCCGTCGCCATACCTATCCGCAGCGGAACAATCACGTCAAGTTGGTACCCCTGTACTTGGCAGTCGCTACTCCCTTTGTCAGCAGTGAGGCAAGCTTTGGTCACAAATGCACGCATCCGGCCCTGGCTTTGCCGCATCCGCTTCCCCGCCGCCCCTGCGGGCTGCTGTGGGTTCTGCGGCTTCAGTGACAGCACCCCATGATCGACCGGCATGGGTCAACCTTGGGATAGCCGGCCCAGCGACTGACCACAGATAGAAGCCAGAAGTAAAAGAGAGGAATACAACGACTGCGGCACTATATGGAAAACGTCTCGTCCGAGTTCTGAGCATTCCGCCACAAGCACCCCACGATGCAGGTGATTACATCGGCGGCGGATCACGAAGCTCTTAGCCGAGGCAACACCAGCAAAGAAGCCTTCCTACACCCAACAAAGCACCACACCGACGCAGGCGGGTAGTTTTGATCGGCGTCCCCGGGGGAGTCAGGCCGCCCCGTACAAGTGCGGGCGTTTATGATGAGGGAGAAGAAGCCACGGGCGCTTGTTCAACTTTGCCATACCGGTTGAATTAGATGCGATGTGGATGTACAAGCCAAAGCAAATGAGATGTGGTCCTCGGACAATCGGCACTTCAACTTGGCCATCAGCGGCCTGCTTTCAGAGGGCAAGGGGGGAATGACGACGGTCTGCCTGGTTGCGTGGATCCTCACATCCCGTGACCACAGCGCCGTAGATTACATAGAACCAGGCGTCCAGATGGCAGCATCCCATTCTGGACCTTGTATACGGTCGAGTCGGCACATCATCAGGAGAGTGCGGGATTATGACCCATAAGCCTGGCGTCGGAATGAGGATTGGCAGCGCTATCTCGGTGGTCTTGCACGAGCCATCTGCTTATGCCATGGTGGTATTGGACTGCAGCTGGCATCTCAGTCGGCCGCATGGACACGTCAAGGTGGCCACGAACCGCGTCACCCCTCGCGGCGGAGGTTTGCCGTGGTCAGTGGCGGAGACACGATTAGGCGGCTGACTGATGCGCGTGCTCTTTTTCTCTGTCGGACATGGGAAAGCATGCTTGCCCGCATTCAGTATACAAACCGAGGGGTATCAATATTCGGTCCCTATCCCTTGACCCTTGACCTCAAGTTGTATCTGCTGATGTCGGCGACACCAGCGATCGGGGCAGCCGGGCCAGCCGGTGGGATCGGTATGCCCGCGTGCTGTCTTCTAAATAAAACCACACACACACACACACACCCACATACTGATTCGTCCACCCGTCCCAAGGAAACAAAAGAAAAAGAAAAAGAAAAGTGGATTCCTTTGTAAGGACTTCTGGGTTAAGACTTCCCCATACACCTATCTACGACATATTGAGCTCGTGTATAATGTACAAGAACATCTAACCTGGAGCACCTCTTGTTTTCCATGTTTCAATATTTCCAGCTTGATTGTCTGGAATTCAGCTTGGGCATCGATGAAACGTTCAAACAATGGACAGACTTTAAGCAGAACGGGGGCAGGTTTCCAACCCAGTGCTTCAGGGCTTCCGTGATTTGGAAAGCAGTTCACACAAGCCGGTACAGGCAAAAAAAAAAAAAAAAAAGCTAATGCAGACGGCAATAAGTGCCTGGAGCTGAATGGACCGACTAGTTTGATGGACCACCGGAAATACAAGGGCGCAGTCCCTACGCCTGAACTGCTTGGTTTTGTTCAGTACGCAGTGGCTGGCGGCGTCGATGACGCCGGCGGGCTACACCAGTTCTGAAATAAACAAGCTGCCCTCTTCTTTTACCGGTCGGGCCAATGCAGTTCCAGGAGCTATCTATCTACGTATAGGGTTGGCGGGTTGACATTGTTGGAGGTGATGGTGGCACGAGAAGCATTATATCACATCATGAACACTACATAATATCGGTGAGTCGAAAGGAGGGGGCCGGCGGCGAGCGAGAATAGACAGACTAAACAGATAGACATATACCACCCAGTTCTGATGATCTGGCGTGCCCCTAGTGACTTGCAGGTGATACGAGAGGCTTTGTTCCACGAGACTCTTCCTCTGGAGAAAATCTCCCGGAATCCTCGGGATGCGTCTCACGGCCGACGCATATCTGTGAAGATCCTGTCATGAGATCGGCGGTACTTTTTGCAGCCGCCGGAGCGGAGTCCGGACCCAACGGCCCGGGACGTGGAGACGAGCCGCCCTGCATCAACGACGGGGGGGTTCGGACGACAGGGGGATGACTTGTAATAGACATCGGACCTTTTTTTTTTTTTTTTTTTTCCTCCTCGGGTTGTGACTCAACAACATGGCATGGTTAACCATAGATGTCGCAATTCAGTTTGTTTATATTTGGTAATAATATGTACTATTTATACATATATACATACTGAGATGTGGCATGATTTACTACTCAGTTGCACATCTATTTAATATTCAATTATGTGTCGTCGTTAATGCGTTTCCCGGGCAAGGATTGGGCAAAAAGTCATGTTGCTGGCAGCTGGGTTGTCGCAGCATGATAATGCAAGAGTCAGAAAGAAGATAATTTACTTGCTTGGATGTTATTACATTCAGCCGCAAGGCCAGCCGTCAAAACATGATCGACCACCATTGCTGGGTCTTGCAAGTCCTCTGGCACCATCTCTTACAAGCGTCTTCCTAGGTGCAGCACTGGGAACCTGGGTATCTAGCGAGTCAGCTCACTATCTAGAGTGACTGCCCTTTGAATCGGGCATGGCCGACGGTCAAGACCAAAAAAAGAGCTTATGCAGCTTTTATTTACTTTTTGTTATTTTTATTATTATTATTGTTATTTTTTTTCATTTCAAACTTCAAGAGTTGCTCAAAACAATGAATCACGTCCAAGCCAAGAGAGTTTGATAGATGGCATTCCCGTTACAAGGTGAGGGTCGTCATAATGCCCCTGTATATTTTGATTTTGATTTTTTTTTTTTTTTTTTTCCTTCCAAGGCCGGTGTGTTTGCTGTGCTCATCCTTGACTTGTGCAAACAACGATACTCGGCATTGAGTTTACGGTACCTGAGCTCAGCTGATGGGACGCTTCGCCTCAAACTCTACTAGGCGCCTACTGTGGGTGGTGGTTAGTTAGTAATACCCACCAACTCCACGCCCAGGGGTGGGTGTGCGAGAGTTTGGACCAGGACAGTGCTCAAACAAACGATCACATACTCGGTCTAACGCGATGTAACCCTCCAACTAGAAAGAAAAGAAGTAAAAAGGACACCCGACTAGCTGCGAAAACAAAAAAATCACAAGCGCCGAAATACAAAGTCAAAAAAAAAAAACGACGTCATTGTCTGTAACTCCAAAAAAAGAGGGGTTTCTACTCCTCATTGTCACAGGATGAGAACGACTTTGGGATCTTGCGCCGGAACCAAGATGACTTTCCTGCGGGGAAACATACTAGACTAGGTAGGTAGCTAGTCACAAAACAAGCCGGTTGCGATGCGGATGCGGATTGTTTTTCTTCTTTTTGTTCTTGATGTTTGGAACAGATTGCCATGAATAGGGATCCTTGCTCATATCTTTCGGTATTCCCTAAGGAGTAGGTCGCTCGTCGCTCAATTTTATGTGTGGGGGTTTTGGAACAAGAGATTTGATTATTCGCGTAGTAAATTGCATAATTTTTTTTTTTTTTTGTCACTCCTCCCAGAATTTCTCTTACAAAACAGCCGGTAAAATGACATCGGTCTGTCGACAAGGCTGAACCATTGAGGGATTGCNNCAAGGCATTCGAGTGATTGCGGGAAATGAAAAGGGGTTGTTTCTGAGGGTCCGCCGGAAGAATTCACTACCGGCCGGTTGGTTGGTGGGCTTCTGGGGAAAGGGTATGGGAATCTTTTGATTTTCGGATGGCATTTTGGGCAAAGAGGAGGCGAATCTTACAGTACATGGTGGCGCCTGCGGGTAGGCACCCGGGCAATTCAATCAATCTTGTCATGCAAGAACAACACATTGGTCTCCTTCATGAGATGATAGATAGAGTTGTGCAGTACAGGCCGGGGGAAGCAGCTTTAACTGGTTTAGCCTGTGCAAATTTCAAGGCGACCATTCAACACAAAGCATCCGAATGGCGAAACATAAAAATACAACAACGCAACACACTCGCGCACGTGTCAACACAATATTACTTATGATATATCATACAGTAGATAAATAGTACGGTATACCCTTACACACCCCCACCTTGGCCCCCTCTCCCCTCCTCCCCCATTTACATCTGCAGCTTTTCACACACGGAGTAAGCCATCCGTCTCACTTGATGCGGCATCGCCCTGAACGTTGCATCCACAAACACAAAGGGCCGGGAATAAACAACAGAAACCGTCGCGCGTTAGTACATTTCGTAGCCCTTCCTCCGTGGTTGCAGAGACGGGTGGGCTTCTGAGGGGGGAGCTAAAGAGAAAACTACCTAGGGCGAACGAGGACCCTTGAAAAAACAACAAAGACAAAAAAAAACAAGGTCTCAGCTGAGGCGCAAGTGGCCATCACCTTTTTTTTTTTCTCTTTTTCTATTAAATCGCGCGAACCAACGGTGCCTTCCCGTTCACCTAAACTTGCTAGTCAAAGCGACGCAAATGTTAGTTACGGCGCGCACTAAAAAATACCCTTTTTCTGCATGCATCCCATCGCAAGCAACCTCAAAGAAATTGTAGGGTCAATAAATGTGTAGCGGTGAAGGAGAAAAAAGAGCCGCCAAGCCAAGCGATTGTGGTCATACACCAAGTCCCATTCCACCAAATTTAGAGTCAAAAGTCGGGGGCGGATCTCAAGCTTGCTGGAATTGCTTGTCAGATGCGACAAAAGAAAAAGAGGAGAGTGGCAAGATTTACAGTAGCATCCGGCACAGACTGCGAAAAAAAAAAAAAAAAAAAAAAGGAATGATTAGGCAACGAGATAACATTACTTGGTATGGATCTACTATTATCATATGCCCAGGCATTGATCAAACGACTCCATACTTATCTAAGGCAAGCTTCAAGGAAGCCTTCCACACAAGGCGCCGAGTAGTTTTGAAAGAGTAAGAAACCCAGTAAGCTCCAATAATAACGTGTCGCACACCTCAGATCGAAGGTTGCAAGCTGGGAGTGTTGGCGCTGTCTACATACAGTATGCAAGTTTCGCTTTTGTCTTTTTGTCTGTCGGGAGCGAAATCAAATCAACCATTTAACCCCCAGCGGTGGACCTTGACAGAGAGCACTGTATAAAGTATAAGTTAGCCAAGTAATAGTAGTAGTAGTGGTGGTAACGAAGCGATTGGTAGGAGGAGGACAAAAAAAAAAGAGAGTCCAAGTATGCACATGTTCAGTAAACACCATGTTTCCCCTGGTCCGTGGCGTTTGCCGTTTGCCATTCACGTTTACCCTCTGCTTCACCGAAACGATGGGTTTTGTCTCCTATCGACCAATCCCTCATAGTGATGCCTGGCTAACATCATCATCAACAATGAGTGGTTCATTTGGCAAGTTCCATCTCC
>NC_043741.1:1368268-1409357 GCF_004337985.1 Pyricularia pennisetigena
AAAAAAAAAAAAAAAAAAGATGAAACACGCCAATGCTGCCCAAGATCGTCGGTGATCGTCTGACCTTGGCCATGTGTCCTTCTTTGTTGGTTTTTTTCCCCCCTCCCGGCCTCCCAAAAAGGATAAATAAATAAACTATAGGGGAGAAAAAAAGTGAAAATCTTTACCTATGTCGTTCGCCGAAAGGTAAGCAAAGCTGGGGGGGCTTTGCATCCTTAATCGCAATTTTGCCAAGAATTCCCAAAACCGCTCAGCCCAATTGGGGCACGTTAAGCTGTTAAAACATGTGGCGGAGCTTTATGACCTTTTCTGGAATGCCCAGATGTCTCCACAACGCTGTGAAAGAGGGAGGCAGCCGAAGGGAAGGGTATATGACTTTGTTTATGGTGAATTTGAATTTTTTTTTTTTTTTAAAAAAAAAAAAAATGTCACTTGACAGAATACTACTCAAAATCGACATGTGTTGGTGGCAACAATAAGGCCTGTCAAAACTTGCCTTGTGGTTCTCTCTCTCTCTCCAATTGGAAAGCCTACATTACTTGTCTGGTACCCAATTGGCACTTATAACCGCCCTGATAATTGTGGGCGGGGCAAGAGGCCAAGCTTCCTTGGTGCCAAACTTGGGCTCCATTCAAGCTATGTTCAGACCAAGACAGAGAAACCCTCTTGTTGCTCCAAGAGGTAAGAAATTCCAATGGAAACAAACCCCTTCTATTACTCGAGTAGATATCGCTAACAAATGGGAATCTCCGAAACGCACGTGTTGCGCCACTGGTAGTGGGTTTACCATTCGCTTGTTCCATATGGTTTGTGTCTGTTAACCTCTTGTTTGTCAGTTACCCATCACTAAAAGCTCACCCCTGTATCCAATCAAATGTCTTCTCTGATCTTACAAGAGAAGAGGAAAAAAGAGAGAGAAAAAAAAAAAGATGCTGCCTGTTTTACGCGTACCCACGTTTGTAACGTATGAAAGTGTAACCTGTGTAGTATACTGTATTAAATGATAAAGAAAACGTAATTCTTACAGGTACACCCCTCTATGTAATCCTTCATCCCGACTCCTTGCTTGTGGTTTTCCAGGACGCAATTATTTTTTGATTTTTTGACTTTTTTCTGGGTCCCCACAAAGATCCTACCCGTGGCGATCTGGCACCGCGCCCCGGGCCATTGGATGAAGGTTCCTTGGTTTGCCCTCATTGTGAGACGAGGCGAAGTAGCCTATCAAAAGCTCCGAGTCGCCCGATTGTGGTTGGTGGTGGGGGAAACCGGACACGGAGGACAGACAAGAAAAAAAAAATCGGTAGCAAGACGAAGACAACAAGAAGTGCTAGCAACACACACACACACACACACACAGACACACACACACGCACAAACAAGCACGCAACATGTGGAGTCGATCGTAACCCACTCGGAAGGTAGCCGGCGGGGGAATCATCTGCGTCGAGTGAATTAACTCGCCCCCTTTCCTAGATCGCGTCCTTGTCGCGAATGGTCGACGAACGAAGGGTGCGGCAAGGCTTTTTTGTTTTGTCCAACTCACAGCCGACCGCCGCTGCTTAGTGCCTTTGCAGATCCCCTTTGAAAAATGATCGACATCTGTCTCTTTTCAACACGTGCTAAATATATTGTCGGCAAAAAGAGGAGGCTGCCATAGTTCTTTTTCTCCATGGGGAACCGATAACGGTGATTGGGGGAAATGGTTTTGATCTATTCTGTCTTGCGAGAAGATCGTCAATCTTCTGCAGCTATCTAAACAAAACTAAATAATAAGGTTGTAATGGCAGGCGGGTATAATGAGCTTTTTTTTTTTCTTTGGGCGGTTTTCCAGGGTTGGCCTGCTGATGGTGATAGTACATGATTATTCCCAACCTCGCCGAGCGAGCGCGTAGAATAGTGAAAAGCCCGTCAAATTGAGGGCCATTAAGGGTTGTAAGCGAGCGCTAGCGGTTCCATCTGATCGTTCAGCGAGAGACTGATGTACCCTATAGTGAGTGGGTTTTTGTTTGTTTGCAGAAAAAATAAAAAAATAAAATAAAACATGAAGTGGAAAACAAACCCGGACCGCGCGCGAGAGTCTCTGCAACCTGGCCAAGCAGGACAGGTGGGACACCCTGACAACAAAAACAAAGACACAAAAGCGCACCGTCGACTGGCTCTTGGCCATCTCGGTACCCATGAACGCCTGACCCAAGAAACCCGCAGACAGGAAATGCAAACCCAACAACGCCACAACGAACGCCTTTTGAGAGTCCCAAGTTGTCGTCTTGTTGCAAGGCTCGTAGTGGTAGAAACCATGAGCTTGAGACCAGAGAAAGATAAACCGTCGGCTCAGAACAAAACTGAGTGGGTATCCGAACAACGACAAAAATGACAGAAAACGCGAAGAAACATCGTAACGGAAAGCGATTGACGGGAAGTGCGCGAGCAGCGGAAGCCCACGGGCGCATGCCTCAAAACATCCAGTCCATCTTTTTGTACACGTGAAGACATTTTCCGACTCCTGGTCCAACCCGCCTGTGGACAGGAAAATTGATGCTTTGCTGATATACACGGAGGCATCGCTTCAGGCTGTGGCCACCGTCGTGGCAGGTCGTGGGATCCGAGGTAGAGTGGAGCGCAGGAGTTTTATGTCGACAAAATATAATAAGGGGTAAAAAAATAAAAGGATAAAAGTGATTAGGTAGTGATAGACGTGAATTAAAGTTCTAGCGAGTGTAAGGCCGTGGGCCAGTCTATACAGGGGACACTCGAAGTGCCCCCCTTGCGAGAAAACAGATGCAAAATTCGAAGGTCTATTGTCGTTTCGTTTCGTTGTTGGCCGTGACGTCCGGGCAACATCTTTTGTGGTGACCAAGGCTTGAGAGGCTTAGTCAGAGTGATGGTCCTCGGAGCCAGCCTCGGACCTTGCGTCACCCTTGTGTACCTTGCGATGTCTGCGAAGATTGGAGACAACGGAAAAGTGACGGCCGCAACCTTCAACCTCGCATTGGAAAGCTGTTGTGGGTACACGACCGAGTCAGCAAAACGTCGGCACATAGAATTGGCAGCACAGGGGAGGGGTGTGTATTTTGGGACTTACGCTTTTCGCCCGTGTGGCTGTACATGTGTGTCTGAAGCGAACTTGGGCGTGTGAAGCGCTTATCACAAACCTTGCACTTGTGCTTCTTTTGTGAGCTGTTTGACACTTTGGAGCTGAATTGGCCCATCATGGTAGAGGGCGCCGGCGGTGCATGGCTGGTCATCAAGCCCTGAGGCCTGGGGAGCGTCCTGCTAGCTAATGACTCAACGTCCGACCCGGCGGTAGAATAGTCGCTAACGCTCGAGTCAATGGATCCACCATAGTACCCGAAACCGCTAGTAGAAGACACGCTGCTTGAGTTCGAATGCGTCGAGGGAAAGCCATACGAATCGGCTGAGCCGCGAGCGCGGGTAGACGCATTGGGGCCATAGATGTTACGGGGTGTATCTTGGCTCATAGAGAGCATACCCTGGCTAGCTTCCAAGGCGTCTGCAAAGCGACTCCTCTCGTCATGGTGGAGTCTGTTATTATTGCATCGTTGTTAGTTAATCAGATTGCGCCCACACAAGACAAGGAAGTTGATTCTCTTGTCCCTTCCTTCTTAATTCCCTCTTGCGAAAGATGCTCCACTCACGATTGAGAATACCTGCGCGCCGCATGGTCTGCCTCGCTGGGAATGGCCATGCTGTGTTGCATCGAGTGCGCATAGCGGCCAAGGCTCTCGTATGGTGCTTGCGAAGTGGCGACGTATGATGGATGAATTGGGGCGGCGGTTGTGGTGTATGGGGTTTCCGCGTATCCTGTCGTAGACGGAAGGCTGTTCACCGGGGCGAGACGACCGAGGCTAAGGAGATCTTGAGATGATGAGAGTAAGTCTTGTTGTCCTGTTGAGTGGGCGGCGAGGTGGGCCATACTGTGGGGGCTGTTGGCAGAAGAGGACGGGACCGGCACCGATCCGTACGACGCCAGTGAGGTTGCGCTGCCGCCGCTGCTACGGTTGACATGCTGCGGCACCGGAGGCTGGTGAGAGTGCTTCGTCAGGCTGTCGAGGCTTAGTGGGTTCGGGTTCAGACCACCCTGTGAGCTGCCCGAGTAGATACTGCTCGAGGCATTCACACCAGACGTGGGCGGCGCTGCCCATGGGTTGGTGAACTGAGGGTGATGAGGGGAGTAAGGGTCGTAGTTGAGGGAGCCGAAGCGTTGGGGGTTGCTGTCTAACGTCATCGTCATGGTGTATTTTAAGTGTAACTTCGTCGAGGGTTCGTGGTACCGGTTGTGTATACAAATAGGATGGCAGGGCCCAGTGTCTTCGGCTTCAGGAGCGCAGAGGCGGTCTAGATGCCAGCGAAATGTCTGCGACAGTGGTGATGACGATGAATAGCTTCCGGATCTAGAAGCCTTGTGGACGCTGATCAGATGCAAAAGAGCGTGAGACAAGAGATGGTCGGTCTAGTAGCGTCCTTTGGGTTGATGAAGGGCAAGAGCTGGAAGGAGATCCGCGGATGTGGTCGGCGGGATCAGCGATCCTTAAGTCTTTGCAAAGGGCACCAAGACAACGGCAATATGTGGTGGATGGGATGTATGCTGGAGTAGCGCTGCAACCCTCCGCGAGCAGGACAGGGTTTGGCCAGTTCCGGTGGATGTCACTGACTGAACGTTCCGCTTTAAAACGTTGTCGACCCTCTGTGGTCAGCGGGACAGGTGGGGACCCTTTGTGCCTTCTGACAAGCTCCAAGCAAAAACTGATCGGCAGTGAGATGTCCTATCTCGATGCCGACCTATGGTAGTAAAGGGGCGGGCCTGGGGTCCACGAAGGGAAAGAACCAGGGGTGGGCCGTGGGTGATGATGGGATGTAAAAAAAAAAAAAAAAGAGGTAGGGTGGTGACAGAAGTGGTTGACAGGACAGAGGGAGGGGGCACAACCAGACTAGGGTCCTCTTTCTCTCTCTCTCTCTGTCTATGAGGAGGGTGGGCGTGCAGCTAGTCGTTGGGTTTGAACGGTAGGCCGATGTTTGTGAGGTGCCGTGAGCAAAGACCAAAAGAAGCAGGAGATCTGCAAAGGCGGTCTGTCTACTGAATCTCGAGGCTTGATTTGAGTGATACGAAGGTGCTGGGGAAAAAGGAGCGACGGACGAAATGGGTGGTTGTTGATGCGAGTGCGTGGAGCCGTTGTTATGATGATGGTGAAGGAGTGTTGTAAATAGGCATGGATATGCCACGAGATATGTCCATTTAACTCGGCGCTGATCCGTTTCACAAGAGCTGCTCTTTTCTTGTTATAGACCCAGTCTACCAAATTGGTGGTGCTGTCAGGATAAACGCTGGCCAAGGCGAAGCAAGCAACAGCTGGCTGCTCTCAGGACGGTGCAAATCGATGTACCGGTTTGTTAAGAATTGATGAGTGGGTAGCATAAGCGTATGCCGTACCAGGGAGGAGAAAGATGGTTGTGGAGTTGCAGACCGACGACCTTGCTCGTGGATGCCGCGAAGATGCTTGTAGGCTGAGGCGGACAAAATGGAAGAAGGGCGATCCAGGTATTGCGGTCCGCCCGTTTCGTCTCGTCTATTCTACCCAAATGCTTGTCCCTTCCTTCGGGATGGGATGAAAGGTTTAAGCCCTGCTGTGGTGCCTTGTAGATGTTCGTTTCGTGGTTTTTCTAGGTGCAATTGGGTTTGATGTTGTGCAGAATAAGACGAGGCGAATATTGACACTTTCTGTAAGGTGAGAAGGTTGGCGGTGGTTTACATATCCAGACCCCGGCGCCGTTTTCTTTCTGCAAGCACGCACCAGAAGACAAGGAAACCCACTAGGCTAGTTTGCTATCCCAGCATGCTTGACTTGGTACCTAGGTCATCGCCAGTGATGGCAGTCCGCACCAAAAGGGCGACAGGGAGGAGTTGTGCTTTGCCAAGCCAAGGTACCCTTGGAGGGTGTGTCTTTTTTTTTTCCTCTCTTTCTCTCTGTATAGTAGTGGTGGGGCAAAGCTCTAGGGGGGGTGTAAAGACAAAAAAAAAAAAAAAAACAATCATTTTTATTTTGGCTCCAAAGGGTGACTGGCCAAAGAGATGAGACGGAAAGTGACGTGCGGGGACCCAGAGGAGTGGACTTATCCACTGTGCTCCAAGGCTGTCGGAGCCCAACCGTGTCGTTTGAAAAGACCGGCACGGTGAGACGGACGGGGAGGGTTGGCGGCCCTGACGGCATGCGCACGGTGGGCCCTACCAGGGCCAAAACGACGGCGGGCCGAGGAATGAGTACCGCGTCCCTGCCCATTCGCTGTTGCTCTGAGTGGTCAAAGGTGATGATGATGTGTGGTGGGATACTTGTGGCAATGAGGCTTCGCCGCTTTTTGACACTGTGACGCACAGTACAAGACAAATCCAGCTTAGTCGGTTTCCCGCTCCAATCAATCAGGTAGCCCCATGTCTAGCGCACTGTAAGTACCTACCTACCTAGGGCACTTGCGGTATCTGCCCGGTGTTGATGCTAGGCTTGTCTGGTTGGTCGTTCCCGTCCGCCCCTGCCTCACAAAAAATGCTAAGCCCGCGCCGCTGATGTATGTGTTCAATGCACGCTGCGGTTTCCCCAGGCTTTCGGTCCATTCTGTTGCTGGTGGCTGTGTTTTGTTTTGCCCTACAGGCCGTGGAAGCGCCGGGGAAAGGGAGCTTGCAATGGCGCTTGTCTACATGGCTTTGACAATATTTGTTTTCTTTTGCGATGCCGCCTCTCCTGCCTTGGTGGATGGAGACCTATGCAGAGAATGGCGTGCTTTGGAAAAATGCAGCGAAGTCAATTTGCTCCCAGGGACTGACAACAAACAAAACACATAGAATAAAAAAAAAATCAGATAAAAAAATAGCGGACCCGGCATAATCGTTCAGACGTCGCTCTTGATGCCCAGCATACCTTCAGTACCTATTTCGCCTTTGATTTGAGATTAAGGTCCACAAAAGCTTGCAAAACACATGATCTGTGGCGTGTATATTTAGAACAATTTTTTAGGAGACTCAATGCCGGAATAGAGATAGCAGTTTTGTCACTTGTTGTCGACACATGGATTTCGGATCCCAACCTTGAGGTGGGTGAGGTACCCTACCCTAATGAGTCCGATATTACCACTGTCGGGGTGTGGGTGTATGTGCAATTCTAATCGAGGTATAATAACAAGATGCTATACTGTAGTTTGGGATGAGGAGTGGGGTCGTATCTGCCTCAAGTGGACCGCCATCATGTCTCACGCATCCTTTGCCGCCTGAGAGGCAGGCAAGGTACGTACCGTCTCTGATGTACTGTACACTTCTTTTTTGGTGCCCACAGGTGAACGACTCTTGTGACGGTACCTTGTCTAGCATTTTATTTGTTATTGTCATTTTACTTCTTTATTTTCCTATTTTTGCGTCATCCACCCCCCCAGTCTGTTGTTGATACTGCCACAACACTATGAAGCAGCCTACCTGACTCGAATCTCTATTTGCTCCTAATTGAAATTATGAGCGGCTCTGCACACATGGCTCTCAGATCATGCGGTGGGATATGGATGGAAATAGACGTTAGACCAAGGATTCTGTAGGGGTTCGGTTCGTCCGTAGGGGAAGGGAGTTGAGTTGGCAGCTAACTCTCGAGTGTATTCAAAATGTACGTGCAGCAAAAAAAAAAAAAGTCCCTTGCCGAGGCGCGGGATAAGTACAGCAGTGTCGTCATAAGCTTAGCACAGACAAAAGTGAGGGATTTGAAGCCTGGGCAATTTTTTTTTCCTTTTTGGTTCTTCGTTTTGACGTCTGCTCGCATACCTAGGTAAACAAATGAGACAAACTGCACAGTTGACATCACCGGCCCGACAGGGGCATTTGCCGCAAGTGACGCTAGGTAGGTCAGAGTCTCTAGGGAGGAGGTGGTGAACATGGTTGAAGGAATGTGTGATACCACGGTGCTGGGGGTTGGTTAAGCAGCCAACCGAATGAATGAGTGCCTCTGGTGGAGGAGCACCACCCTTTGAACAAAGGCACGTTACACTTATGACGAGCTTGGGCAATGTTTTTTCTGTTACCGATGACATATTGATGCTATATAGCCCCCGACAAAATTTATGATAGCCTACCGCACCCATGTTCCAAAACAGCCGCCTTCTGATATATTGGGTGTCTGTCTGACCTGTTGTATGACGTCTGCTCCCCTCCTAATTCGCTTCAAGGCTGTGGTGGGAAAGATGTTCCAGTGGAGCGACTCTGCGGTTTGATGACGGTCTTGTCGTCTTTGATGATGGTATAAGGGGAATAAAGATAGGGTAGGACTGCTGCCTCCATGTATTGGACTGTCTGTCCCGGTCGCGTCAGAAGGCTTGTCGCCGCCAAGTCTGCCCACACGAACAAAGCCCCGCTCACGACGTCAATGACACTTCTGAAATGCCCCCGGTAATAGTGCATTTACATTACCCGCACTCCATGTACTTTACTTGGTCACTGGTATGCGGTGCGTGAATACCTCAGGCACGCAAGTTGTGTTGCGCCAACCCACCTAAACTCACATTCAACAACCTTAGCCGCGCCAACTTATCCCCCTGTTCAATCAAGGACGGCTTTTTTGCTGCCCTGGTTCCGCTACTCCTCTCTCTCACCTTTGCTTTTCCTTTTCACTCACGTAACTTGGTCGCCGACTGCTCTGTGAGTTCGACAAGTGGAGACGGAGAGTTCCATCCTACTACTACTTAGTTCCACTGGACCGGTCTCGATCTAAGTTTGAATGGGTCTTTTGATGGACACTCGATGGAGTACTTGGACAAAATTCTCTGCTCCCATCGACTGTTCAATGTTGGGTCGCAAGGAGGGCAAACCTACCGCAGAGGTGACCGGGGGGCAGCACTTCGCTACAGCCCGCGCTCGCAGCACTCCGGGAATAAAGTCGCAGAAATTGACAAGACAGTGAACAAGCGTGCATTTCGGGGTCAGGCCATCGTTGATTGGACTGGAGGCGGTTGGCATGCCTGCCTTCAACTTGCACCCCCACTAGACTGCAACAAAAATCCCCGGAAGCAATCTGAAATGGGCATCTGTGCACATTCATGCAAAGCACAATCAATCAATCAATCGAAATACGATCCATCCTTTATCAGTCGTGTAGTTTTGGCGATGTTGGTTTTATTTCGGCTCAAGAGTCTTCCAGATAAAAGACCCTCAACGACCACGAAATAGTATAGAGGCGGTCGCAACGCTATCGCCTTCGGTGGGATGCGGATGACTTGTTTCCCTCCGCTAGGTCCCGAACTAAGTGGGAGTCCGAGGATTCTTGTGTCGCAAACGGGCCGCATTGAGGATGTGTCCGCCAGGGTCTTAGCAACCAACGTATACGACAACGGATACGTAGAGTTTGCGGGTTTGTAGCTACTGTGATTAACATGCCTTCCTTTGCCTGCCTGTCTTAGTAATGTTAGTAATGTCACCCTTGTGTTCTTGGGACTTGGGCGCTTGCAGCGAATCCTAGATCCGATCAACAAAGTATTCCAAATCAGCTGTCAAGGCCCCTTTGCCGAGTGTCCACCCAGGCTACGACGTACAGTGAAAAGTCAGGCTGTCCAAGTCAGCAACTATCATAGCCGCGTCTGCTGCAATTTGAAGGCCAAGAGCAGTATCAATTAGCCCATCATTGCCTGATGTGGCCATGTGGGTTAGAACCATCACAACTCTCCACCGCTTCACCACTCGCGCGCAAACGGCCGGTCCTGGAAGGCCATCTTGTCGTCCGACTCGAGCCCGGCCCCGCCTTGCGGGGTGGTGTGTACTGATCGTTGGCTGGTCAGATGCAAATCAAAGTAGGGTCGTGTCTGCGCGATGTTTGGCACGTTTATGCCGGTTCTGCAATAGCGAGTGATTTTGTACGGATGAGGCCGCCTGGATAGTAGGCGAGTCGAGTGGCGGCAGACACAGGAGTGGGCTGATACCCCTACCCACTAAATTTTTCCATCCGTCTTTCATACGCAGCAAATAGTAAACTCTTCGCAAGTTGAGGTGATGTGGGACTCGAGATACGGAGTCCAACTGATATTATCTTGTGCTAGAGCAATCGTAAGTTGTCTACACCCCCCCGCCCCGCTACCTACCGTTTGCTGTCTACAAGTGAAGTCTACTTTTGGACAGACAAATATGCATCGAGCACAGAATTAACAAATTCAAGCTGAATAAAGAGCTTCAACAAGGAACTACCCTTACACCACGGAGGACTAAAAAAAAAAAAAAAAAAAACTGACTTGTTGTGAAATCAATACAGGGGTATGCAAGGCGCTGGCCACAACTCTTTTTTTTTTTTTTTTATCCATTCCTCCCCTTGACTCCCGGCATGCCGTCGTTGATGTTTGCCCATCAAAAACAGAACCCAAGTTCATCCCATCTCCACCCGAAGAGACTAGCGTAAATGTGAAACACTGGCATACCAGGGGCCCCGGTCGGCACTGGAAGTGAGATCGCCGACTTTCCCGCCTGTTTGGGGTAGGTGCATCGCGAAAGAGGATGTGACCACCCAACGGGTGCCCCTCCAACACAACAAGCGAGCAGAAAGAGACAGAGAGAGAAAAAGAAGTCAAGAACTCAAGGAGAGAGAGGCGGATCAACTCCGCTTTTCTGCAATCCTTCCCGAAAAGCCATCAGAACGCTTCAAGAGCGGCCCAGGTAGGCATGTAGCACTGAAGATTGCAGAGAGATTGCCGTTGGCCATCGTACCATCGTCTAAAAAAGGGCCAAGAGCTCGAGTAGATAATTTTAGTATCTGCTCATTTAGGGGATTTGGCGAGTATGGGGAAAAGACTAGCTAGCACTATCACGTCCCAGACGTCGAACAACCGACGTCCATCAGTGGCCAGTCATCACCGAGACAGATGACCAATGGGGGGATCTGATTACACATATCAACCGGCCAAAAGTGGCGATGGATTTTCACTCGAATAACCCCTTTTATTTCGGGAGCCGGGGAAGCGATTAACTTTAGGACGGGATATCGTCTCCGTGACCGGACATGCATCAAGCAAAATGGGGGAGGTTTTTGCGAAGTTTCTACCGCGGGAAAAATGTATAGCAGTCTGTGATCTTCACATGCTTCGATCGAGGGTATAGTCCCTTGTTTTTTTTCTCCCTCTCGGCTTGTTCTCTTTTTTTTTTTACCTCACACAGCAACATTGGTACCGAGCACCTTTTGCCCCCCATAGATGACAGGGCGTTTGCGGATCACCAGGCGCATAGCAAGGCAGGTACAAGCCGTGGAATAGTCATAGGGACACTGGATTGGATCACGGCCAGTTCCCACAGGGTCCACGCGGCTGCCCGCGGTACCGTAGATTGATTAAGAAAAGTTGCAAGGCCTATCCGTACTCTAGGCGAACATAGGACGGAAGAGGGGCTCTTTTCTTACGGCTCCTCATCCACACCCGGGATCCCGGACGGCCGGATGAAAATAAAAAGACGAAGAGAGGTCCCTAACCACCGATCGCCTGCCGGATGTCGAGTCAGGTGTTTCCCCCCCTGCCCAAAGTTTTGTTTCTCGGCTCAGGACTGGTGCGGGATCGTCCCACCACCACTTACAGTACAACGGTGGTATGGGATGGCAATCGCAATCTGGAGAATACCATCCACCGAGCAGAAACACGCGGGACCTGGGACCCCGGGAACCGAACGACGGAACTTCGCCATCGCGCCTGCTCTTTGGCTACTCAAGTCTAAACCATCAAGGTAACCTTTTGGTTTCGAGAGGCCTCTTAAGAGAAGGGAAAAAAAATACCCAAAAAACCCCCGTTTTTTGCAGCCCACCCCTGGCATTTGAATGACGTTTGACTGGGATGAGGCCTTGGAAGGAGTGCAACGTTATGGGGAACCATAAAGACAAATCGCATAGAGGGGAGTGGAAAAAGAAAGAATGACAAAAATAAATAAAAAGTTTTCTATGATAAGATAGAAGGGAAAAATTAATAACAGAGCAAAGTTTTTTTTTCTTTCTTTTTTTTTTCTATTTTCCTCTTGTCCATACGAGAATCTCATCAAAACATCCCTGAGAGAGAGCCAAAAGCAAATTGGCAAGGACCACGCTTCACGGCGGTCAGTTGGATGGGTTTTGATCAGGGGTGTGTTTGAGGTTTGACCAGGTTCCCCAAATGACCCCACCAACATCGGTCTTCCCTGTCTATAATGCCGATCTTCAGCCCTTTTTGGACGTCGTTTTGCTATTTCTCTTTATTTTTATTTTTTATTTTTTTTATCTTTTCTTTTCGACTGTTTCTGTGCGTGTCTCCAGGTAATGTTCTCTTTTGGTGAAGGCGCGCCGGAAAAGAATAGTGCGGCGAGCTCTGTCTCGCGAGATGATATCATGCCGGTGAAATTAGAGCGAGGAAGAGCCGTGCAAGTGGCATGCGGCCATCCCGATCTATAACCATCCATGACTACGTTTGATGCGGTTTTTGGTCTGTCAAGGTAACCTAAGCTAGTACTCCTGTGTATACCGACGCTCCTTTTTCTGTCTGTTTGGTAAATCTCTCATCTGCTATTGGACTAAGTGGTCCCTTGAAAACACAAAAAAAAAAAGAGAGAAGATACGAGCACAACCTGGTACCCCCGGAATAATAGGAAGCGAGAGAGAGAAATGGAAAAGTTTGAAACGAAACAAAAAAGGGTAAAAAAGGTTCGCCTGACGATCCCCCAACAATTCTAGCCGTTAAAATTGCTGCGGAGATTTCTATCCTGTCCCATGATCCCATTATGGATGAATGTAGGCTTGGAAGGGAACTAGCTTGTATGTACACGCCCCCATTCGCGTGGAGTTGAGCGTTTGGTTTCTTTTTTGCTGCGGACTTTTTCTACGTTATTCCCAATATCCCACGTGTTCCTGGTGCCTGAGAATCTGATTCAAGATCTCCATATTCTCCAGCTATGATGTACTGTAGACGGGATCGTCATGCTAAGCCCATAGTGGCCGAGCATGTATCAAAGTTTTCTCAAACCAAGACTTGTGTTGCACGAGAGTCGGCAAGGCTTGCACTTGTGGAGGGGAACTTGGCAGTAAGGTGAAGAAAAGGGGCAGGGAAAACAAACTAACGAAAGGAAAGAAGAAGCAGAACAAAGGGGGCGTGTGGTGGTCCTCCAACAGACCATGAGTGATCTCGTGCCTGCTGGACCCTGAGTTTTTTTTTATTCTTATTATTCTCGCTGACCAAAAGGCGTCTTGTGCAATCCAAAAACCGGTATGCAAAAAAATCTCCCAATTCTCCGAGTTCACGTCCGAACGGACTCGTGCTAGACTGGTCACGGTTCCTGACCGGGGGAGCCGGGTGGCGCGGTAAAAAAATAAAAAGTAGGACTTTTATTCGTCTTGAAGAGACTAGCTCATGCTCACAAAGGACACCAACGAAAAAGAATGACAAGCCACCCGCCCTGGTTAGACACGCCGCGCAGCGATAGCGCGTCTCCTACCGCGACTCTGACCGGGTTTAATATGATGGAATTGTGCCTGAGCCAACTCAAAATTTGGCTCCGGCAATAAGCCACCATGAATCCCTTTTTTTCTTTTCCGTCTTCTTTTATTCTTTCTTTAATCCCCTTCAAAGCCGGGGCTAATCACTTTTTTTTGTTCATGGGATAGGAATCGGCCGAGTGACCTTCCACCCCAAACACTAGAGCATATTCTAACACCTATGCTTAGGGGAGGGCGGTAAGCTATCGAAACAAATTACCTAGGCAGGCAAGTAAGAAAAACAAATATTGACATGTGGCTGTCTCGAGTCTCTCTTGTTTTGCCAGGACGGAACGGCACTTGAGTCCGGCGGCGTTTTGATGTGGTTCCAACCGTCCATATATTACGTTGTAAAAGAAACGTTTAGCTTCTTTGTGGTTCCTGGACCTGTTGTTGGCCCGTTCGATTTCGACCAACACAAGACACCTACCAATTTTACCTTTGGGACATGTCATTTATCCCAACGCCCCCTAGTTAAAATGGCGCCGAGGCATGCGCCGGGACGGCACATCTTAGATCATGTCTCAGTCACTTCACTGCCATTCTTTTGATGTTTAGTTGTCACCTCTTCCGAGATTTATCTGATAATAACATCTGTCACCACCTCCTTAATGAGGAACGACGCATTAGATTGATCGTCGGCTTTGTTGCGATCTTGGTGGGCAGCATTTGGTTCAGATTCTGAACCCCTTTTGTTCATGCAAGCGGGTATCCCAGTGATTGATATCAAGGTTTTTACTTGTTTTGCACTGTGCTCTGTCGCATTGGTGTCATGTCTTGGTTTGCCGGCAGTTGTCTTGCTTGGACTGACTACATACAGCACATTATCATTCTTCATTGTAATGCGCAACTTACTCGCTTGGTCGACTCGATTGCATTATGCCCCATTCACCCCCTTGGTAGTGCCTGCCCTGCATAGGTTGCCTGGTGTGATAGGGGCTTGCATAAGTCCATTTCGTCATCATACGTTACCTTGGTTGGGCAGGTTCCTCCCAGATAGGTAGGTAACCATCAGCAGTAAGTAGAAGTATCTAGGTACCTCTTCTGCTCCATCTTCTTGGCGGTACGGTTGCATGCAGGGTAAGCCATAAATTGAAGTGCTGACGACGACACGGGGGTGCTTTCTCAACATTGTACTGTACAACCGTTCAACATGCAAGTTCAAGGGTAGCTTCAGTTGTCTTGCTATAGTTTGCGGCTATTCATTATGTCTCCTGCCTGTATATTAACTCGATCGATACTACCTCAAAGTCTGGGCATGGAAAAATTTGCAAACCTAGGCATGGTTATGGGATGTTGTTGTCGTCCGATTCAGATGCATCTACCGTTTTGTTTGTATCTTCTTGGGGTATGCTTACATCTTTTCCCCAACACGTATCATGGGAGGTTGGGGGATAGTACCCATAGCCAGCACTGGGGACTCCAACCACGTGTAAGGAACAAAAAATAAAAATTAAAATAAAAAGATTTAAAGAAAAAATTAAATAAATAAAACCGAAAGGACATAAAAATCCCGCAAAACTCATAACCGTGAACGTTATATGGGTATAGATTAGTACGTGGGTAAGCTTTTTGTCTCCTTTTGCCGCGTTTTCGATAATGATCGACATGTTGAAGCCCAACGTCTATCAAGGGTAGGCCTGTGGAAAATATTTTTACCAACTGACTTATACAAAGAATAAAAGATAATAACCACATGAGTCCACTTGCATTTAGTAACAAACATGCTATATAAACTGAAATTATAAACTTATGCCTTCACCGACAGGAGGACATGGGGCTCAAAGTTACGGATAGTAGTAGTAATATGCAAGATAGAGCTGTATCAACGACTGTGATACCATCTAGATCGCAGATCTGTGCAGATTATGGCGATCGGTCAGCCTTGGGAGCAGACCCCAGAGAAAGAAGGAGGAAAAAATCTCCTCGAGCTGTCACACGTCGATCCACCGACCAGGTCAACGTATCTTTGGTCAAATATGCTCAGCTCACGATGCCCAGGATGAGAGTTTAAATTAGCCTTTACTGACGCGTTCTAGAAAGCCAGTAAGCTGTAGAGGTGACCCTTGCGCTCGCGGCTGATGAGCAACATGCGGCTCGCGTCCCATGGGCGTGCCGATCCTAACCGCCATCGCTCGTTCGACACGCCCCTTCGAGCAGCTTCATGAGTCTTGTCCATCGCCGCATCTCCGCCCTCGGCCACAACGGGGGTACGTGGCTATGGGACTGGTTAATCCACCTACACAAAGCTCGTAGTCACGCACAAAGGATGGTAGAAGTGGTGTGTTACGCGTTACATGTCATAATAACAAGTGGCAGTTGTAATTAAAGATATCATGCACCAATATTAAGTTTCAAACACAACAAAGACGGGTGGGAGAACAGCTTTTCTATGATTCAGTCGGGCTATAACCACATTTTACCTTGTTTGATCAGCGGAAGCCCCAGAATACCATGAGCGAGATACCCGGCCACATGTTGTAAGCGACGGACCTGTCGAGCTCACCCACTGTGAGAAAACAGTAAAGGAAAGATAGGTGGAACCATCCAAAGGGGTGTATCGAACGAGCTCTTGTTGTACTCAAGTGAACCTTAACAGAGCCTGCCCCATCTGGATCACTATACGTTTGGAAAGGACATCTCAGCTTGAACAAAGTGTCATGTCCTGTGACACGACATGCATACGACGAACCCCTAGGTTTTATGCTCGCCAAATATACAAGCACTTTGTACTGAATACCAAGGCTAAAGAGCTCTAGTCACTGTTCCTGAAGTAGCTAGATACTGGTCGTATTTCAATGTAAAATATGCTCTGTCTGATCTGGCAGACGCATCTAGCAATGAACATCTGATAATATCCTAAAATTGCTACAGGCATATTCTGACTGAACATCGGGCTTCCCTCATGTACTTGGCTTGTATATAAGCCTCTGACAGCTTCTAGGAATATCTTGAAAAGGCAAGACATGGAATTCGAGCTGAGAGCTTTTTATATCTCATCACAGCCCAAACTAAACATTCATCCAGACCTAAGAAACACCCGCCATACATATCCAAGACAGACAGGAAGATGTGGTCTTCGATAAGAGTTATTATACTACTTACCTGAATATGTGGCTCTCGTCTATGTGTTGTTATTTAGCGAGCCGAAAGATAGTATGGCAAGGGAGGTGACCCTAAGGACGATGATCGTAGGGCTTATCTCTGAGTCCGGAAGTGGTGTTTTTGTCTGAACTCCCGGGAGTAAAGCTCATCTGGCAAAGTCGAGGCACAAGTCGACCGAACAAAAGACTACATTGGTTATGAGTACGTACGCATGAAGTTATCGTGGAGGAGCCATCGCCCAACCATCAATACCGGGACTCGTGGGTATTTACTTGAAATGCGCACTCTTACTCTGTTGATACCTGAAGGAAACTACCATCCAGATTAAAACGAAAAAGAAAAATAGAGTTTTCTGTCTTCCAGTAAGAATGAAGTTATAATAGTCCACAAAGACTGATCTTATGAATCTATATAACTGGGTTGGGGATCTAGGCAGTACACAAAAAGATATAAAACGGCAAAAACATACAACACCGAGGATTCCCCAGTGGTCACCCACCTGAGTACTAATTCGGCCCTCACTGGTTTAACTAAGGGAGAGCGGACGGGATCCCGTGTATTCCAATGGATATGGTCGTATGTACCGGTGCCCGTCGTACAGCAACATTATAATTTGGTCTTTGGCAAAAAATCCAACCTTTGGTGCAAAATAGCACGTTACAGAATTATGCAGCAATCCCTTTTTTGTTTCTTTTTTTCTTTGGGGAATATTATATAATTATATTTAACACACAGGTATTGGATTCAAAAAAAAAGAAAGCGAAAAAACAAAAGACATACAACACCGAGGATTCCCCAGTGGTCACCCACCTGAGTACTAGTTCGGCCCTCACTGGTTTGACTAGGGGAGAGCGGACGGGATCCCGTATATTCCAGTGGGTGTGGTCGTATGTGAAATATCATGGTTGCTGAGTGAATTTTATCGGGAATATCTTTGCCGATGACGATGTGAGCCACCCGCCCCTTCGCAGCCAGCCACGTCGAGGTGCACATGTGAACGGCTAGCCTACTATTTCCTGTCGCACATATAGCTTCTTTCGAATTCTTTGGGGCTGGCCAGCTGTTGCAGGGAAAGCTTAGTTCTACAGCTGCTTCCCTGACAACCAATTGGTTCTATTCTATCTCACTTGATGCTGACCGGCATGGACTGCATTGCACCTGAATCTCAAACGACTCTCAAGCTTCTGCTGGAAATACCAGAGTCCTGCTTTGAGCTCCTCAACTGTCCTGATGCTACAAACGTTCAGCCGGTTCCTCATTCGAGTTCCCTTTATAATAAGGTGTAGCATAGCCTAGTCGGCGGTCTGCAAATCCACTGCTGGTACAGCCGTAGGCGATATTGGGTCAAACTTCCACGTATGCCGTCCATGGGTCGAACAAGCATCGCAACAGAAATAGTTCAGCATCTGTCACGAGATCAGGCGTTACCAAGGTCAAAGTCTGGTTGCCCGGGTATTCCTGTTCCGTACTGTAGGCTTTTCAGGAGTTGATATTGAGCATAATTCATGGCTTGAACTGCTTGCTTGTCCGAGCAGCCCTCCAAATATTGTGTACCATTTCCGATTGACTACTACTGCCTGCTGTATTTGACGTCCAGTTCTCTCAGCTCAGAACGCAGCACAAATTAGGACATGGTAGAAGGTTGAAAGAATCTTGGTCACCTGATGAAGTCCAGTTGGTAGCCACGGCTGACGTTACAGATCAGATCTTGATAAGATAAGATTAGATCACCATCCCAAAAGATTGACATTGATGCCTTAGGCCAAATAGATCCTTTCCTGTTGCTGATTCGTCCAAAGGCTAAATCCATACCGGTTGTCACCGGTCCTCGGCTTAACCTTCAACCTACCGCATAGATGCCATTTCAGGGATCCCTCCCACCGTCGACAGATAATTCGACGCGACCACGGCACCAATGATGAGGTAGCCCCGCGAGCTGGTTCAAGCAAGTTCCGGAAAGCACATAATGTGGTGGCCATGGAGCAGCGACAAGAGCTCCGACGGCCCAAAGCCCGCGCGACATTGGAATGAAAGCCTGAACAAGACGGATTGGGAACATTACAAGGAACCGCGGAACTGGGTACCTACCGCGATCGCCACGACCACCATATTGGTCGCCGTCAAGTTCTACCGCTCCTATCTGCGTCGCATCCCAGGAACAAACTACATACACCCGGGCTTCTTCCGCAGGAGGAGCCTCTTTGGCCGCGTAACTAGCGTGGGCGACGGCGACAACTTCCACCTGTTCCATACGCCCGGCGGACGACTGGCAGGGTGGAGCTGGCTGAGGAGCATACCGACCGAGCGAAAGGCGCTCAAGGGCAAGACTGTAGGTTTTTTTTTTTTTTTTTTTTTTTGCGACGATCCTGGCGTAGAGGATTGCACCCCTCCCTCCCGGACGACGTCAAGCCAGCCACAGGGACCTTTCCTCGCCAACGTAGCCCGCTAACTCCAAACAAACCAGATCCCCGTCCGCATCGCCGGAGTCGACGCCCCAGAAGCAGCGCATTTCGGACGAGAGGCCCAGCCGTTCAGCGCCGAAGCGTTGGACTTCCTCAAGTCCTACATACTCGGCCGCAATGTGCGAACCTATATCTACAGGCGGGATCAGTACGAACGGGTTGTCGGGACGGTGTGGGTGCGCCGTTGGCTCTTTAGGAGGGATGTCGGCCTGGAGATGATAAAGCGTGGGCTGGCCACGGTGTACGACGCCAAGATCGGCGCAGAGTTTGGTGGATTGGAGGCAAAGTACCGTGCTGCTGAAGCAAAGGCTAAAATGAAGAAGCTGGGCATGTGGGGAGGGAAAGGAAAATTTGAAAGCCCGAGAGAGTACAAGAATAGACACGCGTCGACTAGCGAGACGAAGTTGAGCTAGAGAAAATGTCACCACGATTAGTCCTGGGAGTGTTTACAATCACGAGCACCATAGGTACGCAATCATGTGATGATTATAATGGATATGAAAACTGAGTTCAAGTCTCAAAAGTTAATCACTTACTGCGCGTTACGACTTTTCCCCAGACACTGGTTACTATACCTTCTTATCTAAGATCAGTGGTGTGTTGACTTGGTTGCATCTATAACCGCATGATGCCTTGTGTCGCTTTTATGCATACTGAAGTGAAATTGCATGGGATGATGGCAATACAATTACTTTGTGGGGTACTTGCTTGGTGCTTACAGACCGATGGTGTTGTTTCATGGTCCGATCTATTTTCTTCCTTTGCCGCTTCCATAAGCCCTTCGGAAAAATGGGCCGAGTAGTAAAGGTTCCACCTATTCAAAGCACGGCTGGGGCTGGTTCCCGCGAAAAGCCAAGCATAAATCATCTTCAGAGTGAACTTCCATCACCATCATGACAAGATACCGTGGTCAGAGGAGGGGTATGATCGTCGCCAGGAAACAAACAGCCCGGCTTGCATGAGCGCATGGCACCGAACTTTGCTTCTGCGAGAATATAGAGATCGCGTACCCGATCTAGTTGTTGCATACGTGACCTTGTGATTGCATCAGGCGGCATGATTTTTGGCCATGAAAGATGTGCATTCGATGGGGTCGATCGAGACAAGGAAACCCGAGCTAGATTCTGGGGAACCTGAATGCATTCTACCTGAAAACCTGAGATTTGCATCTCTGCATGTTAGTGGTACTGCCACATGCGACAAACATCAAGTGTTTCATGCATGTAGGGGGCAGCCCGTCAACGCTGGGCAACGGCCAGAAGTGATAGAAGCGCAGTTAAGACGTCTGAGCAAATCTTGATTTATCTTTTGGATATAGCTCGCAATCGGTGGTTGGTACCGAAACAGAAACAAAGGAAGAAAGACCACGCAGGTATTCCCGATGATATATTTGCTCAGCTATCGCTCAATCAATCAAAAAAAAAAAAAAAAAAAAAAAAACGTCAACCTGTCGTAATTTCTCCATCGTATCGTGTCAGCTCTCATCAGCTACCTCACTCTGGGGTCCGGAAATAGAATTGCGTACAGGATAGCCATGCCAAGTCTCCGCGCCGCCTCGCCTATTTCAATTTTTAACCTGAATGCTAGAAGCTGCGGCCATGGACACCAGGCGTTTTGTTTATATTACTTTGTAAACCTTCTATTCGCTCTAGCTCGCCGTAGACGGACGCAATATTGGTTGCATTGATGAATGTCTACTTGAGATCCAAGATCGAGCTACTATCGCTCCAGGAGGGAATCCACCTGATGTGGCTTGCAATCCGGGGCTTTTTGACAGGTTGCTTGCTCGCTTGCCTTTCCCCTCACTTGGATTTCTTTCTTTTCTCTCTACAGTAGTAGCTGGAGCCAAGTAGCCTCCCCGTAAACTGACAGCTGCCCCGTTCGTGCTGTTAGTGCCGAACTAGCCCCTGACAAGAGAAATTGAGTGGCATTGGAATAGCCTGCCCAGATAATCCAAGCCCTCCAGATTGCGCAAGCACAAGCCCAGCAGAGTGGATTGGCGCCTAGGACACATGCAGCCAACAGATGAACCGAGTTGTCGTCCGCACTTTTTGAGTCGTGTTCGGCTGGCCTATCATAATCAGAGGCTTGATCCTGTCCCCTCTTTCGTGTGTGGTTGATCCGTAATTAATGGGCAAGGAGGCTTTGGCTTTACTTGTTTTCCGTCGAACCTTTCTTGATTGGCAAGAGGCGGTGGCCACTTTCTAGTAGTTGCAGGAGATTAAGCTCTCGACTTTTTTTTTCTCCAACTTTCATTTTGCATTCCTTTTCTAGCATCCTGTCATCAGTTCATTCTCTACCCACGCTCCTTCTGCTCGCGCCTCAATTTTGGGTGAGCCCACTCTCCGTCACCGCTGCGGAGTAGAGGGCAATCAACCGCAGTCACTCGTTTCCAGTCATGTAAGGATCCCAACCCCTGATCAGACATTGGCCGCAGGCACATAGTGTTCCGTGCTGGTTGGTGCTCGCCGCTAGGCTTTATCACCCCGTCTCTGGTTCGTTTTTGATCAGAGATCGTCTCTGGGATTTTTCAAGCTGATCTCTTTGACAGCGTCGACCGGCTCTTTTTTTTTTCTTCTCATTTTCAATTAATTTTACTTCTCTTTTGCACTCTCTAGCAGTTCTTCACACTATTTTTGATTTTGTTTTTCTTATGGCCTTTTGATTAAATTAGCTCGTTTGCGACGTACCATCCATTCTGCACGCCGACAGCCAACCAGCAGTTCCGTAGCCTTCGGTCCCTGTCTCCATCCCATTTTCAGTGTAACGTGGGCGTCTGGTACCTTTCTTTGTGACAAAGCGTTCAAGCTCTTCGTCGTTCCATTCCCGCTTCGGTCGAGACAAAGAAAGAAGAGAAGAAAAAGAAGAAAAAAGACAAGCACGGAATCAGGAGAGTCTGAGACGACCGACCAAAGAATAAGGTAAGGTACTCACCTCTTTCTTTCAATTGTTACACCTGTTGGCTGTTCGTGTTTTACGGACTTGTTCTTCAAGACAAACCCAGCCATCCGTTTTTTGACTTTACGGGTTCTCAGGGTCAGGGCCAGGGGTCGGTAGCACCCTAACCTGATTTTAGCGACATCAAATTGACCGCTCTGGCCAATCAGAGACATTCATCTAGTCCCGTCTGTCGCAAACCCACCGGGAACGCTCCATTGCAGCCAATTTCCTCTATCCAGCCTAACCTCACTGCCGTTAGCTTGAGTCGCGCGTGTCACGCCAAAGAATTTCAATTGCACCCGTTCCTGGATCGATCGAGCCAACCAACTCACAATTTGATGGGCCTGACGGAACGCTGGATCCATCAATCGATTGCACACAGCAACCGCTAAACACAACTCATTCTCTTCATTCCAAACCAAACAACGTCTAGATTCCACAGCTTGCATAGCCGAATGCGCGGGAATCAAATCTGCTTGCTCCTGTTGTTCAACAGTATTTAGATTTGTCAACTAAGAAAGAGTATCGAGCGCATTAACCACCTCATCGACCGACCGACTGACCCACGCTCGTTTTAACCCTCGACGACTCGCGCTTGAACGAACACGCATCGCCCGGCCACGCTCACGGACCGAAAACCACGTCAACGAGCACTAGACAAAATTCAATAATCGTGCACGCTTGCAACTTTCTGGTCGGGACCTCCCTCGTCGGTACCATAGCTTTTGCCGTTTTCCTCACATGGCTCTCTCGTAGCCCGACCTCATGATCCGTGCATTTTTTGCCGTCACTCAAGTTCTACCGGGGACGACGGCCACACGACGCACCGATCGTTTGAGGTAGGCTTCAGCTGCCTGGCGAGATAGTCTCGAGATGAGACCACTTTGTCGGCGGCGTTCTGCGCGTCGACAACAGATGCCCGACCCGTTCTCTTCTCTTCTCACGTTATGCGCGCTCGCATCATTACCGACAGCAAACGCCGTCAACTTCAAACCCGCCCCCGATGCCAATCTCGACATCTCACAGTTGGGGCGTGTTGGCCTCGCGGGTGACTTTTCTGGACTGTCTCTTTACCAATTTGAGGGGCAATCGGAAAGCCAGTTTAACGCAAATGGAAGCGAGTCACTACTCGCGCGGGCGCCCAATGGAGCGCTCGCCACCGTGGTCGGCACGGATGCGTCGATCAACGCCATGTGTGCATTCGTGTTGAGCAATGGAGAAATGGCCGGAGTGGTCCTCGGCGGAAACTTCACTAGTATCGGTGCTCAAAAGTCGCCAGCAATCGCAATCTTCAACCCGAACACTTCCCAGGCTACACCTTTGCCCGGGCTGGAAGGCCGAGTCGATGCCGTTTTGTGTGATCGAGAATCTAGCACAATTTACGTTGGCGGTACTTTCAGGGGTAACAGCTCAACGAATGCCATTACTTGGAAGAACAATCAGTGGACCGACCTTCCTTTTGGTGGGTTCAATGGCCAGGTGCGATCCATTTCCAAAGCCTCAAACGGGCATATAATTTTCGGAGGAGACTTCACCGGGTTGGGGAATGGCAGCCTCCCTAGTCACCCTGACGGACAGGCAATCAACATCGACAAGTCTACTATCACAGCAGGCTCCTCGTCTACGACCAACGGTTTCAGTGATCCCAGGAATATTGTATGCAAAGCGGCTGGGGCCAGTGGCGCGGGAAATACTTGGTTGCTCCAAGACAACACACCAGGATTTTGGCAGGCAAGCTTCAAGTTTGGCTTCCAGCCAACCAAGCTCCGTCTACGCAACACCCGCCAGGATGGCCGCGGCACCAGGACTTGGCGCTTCACTGCTCAACCTATTAACGGTATTATGAACTTTACATACATCGACCCAGCAACCGGAAGGAATGCATCCTGTACCAGCGAGTGTCCACTGAGCAACGACAGCAACCTCCAGTTTCAGGAGTTTCATTTTGTCAACGTGATTGGCATGAATGGGTTCCGCATTGACATTTCTCAATTCTACGGAAGAGGCGGTGGACTCGATGGGATCGAACTCTTCCAAGATGATATCTTCACCTACGCCATTAATGATTTCAACGAGCCGTCTTGTGCTGGAGCTACCAAGCCTTCAACTGCGACTGCCACGGGCCCCTTTTCGGTTTCAGCGTCTCTACAGAGTCAGTCTCAGTATCTGTCTGCACGGATCTCAAGCCCGGTCACATCCAACTCTGCGTCCGTTGTCTTCTCTCCCGACATCCGTGGCTCGGGTGACTTTTCTGTCAACATGTACACACCAGGTTGCATACCCGATAACACCTGTGATACCAGAGGCCAGGTCAATGTAACCATCAACCCTCGGCCAGGTGTCACGCAGTCAGTCCAACTGTTCCAGACCAACAACTTCGAAAAATATGATCAGATATTCTTTGGTCAGATGCAAACTACTGGTTCCTTCCGACCCACCATCACAATGACACCTCTCAACGGACAGTCTCTCGAAACCATGACGTTCGTTGCTCAGCGTGTTGGTTTTGTTCAGGTCAACTCTACGGGTGGTTTGAATGGGTTGTTTGACTGGAACCCAACAAAGACGACCATTGATGCTAACGAATTCGAGTCCTCTCCCTTCCACAAACTTGGCTCGTCTCTCGAGCCCTCGAGCACTGTTGTTGCACTAGCAGCTGCTGGGGATGTGACCTTTGTGGGTGGTAGTTTCAACGGCGACGGAGCCCGAAACATCGTTGGTGTCAGGTCCGGCAATAATGGTGGCGCTCAACCATTATCCGGCGGCCTCAACGGCCCCGTGGCGACCATGGCTCTGACTGGCACTAAACTATATGTCGGCGGCAGCTTCTCCGCCACTCAGGACAACTCAGTCACCAACCTTAACAACGTGGCCCTTTTGGACACAGCCACTAGAACATGGACAGCTCTGGGCGGCGGAGTTGAGGGCAATGTCCGAAGCGCTGTTTTAATGACAATGAACATCACCGACACACCTGACGAGACAGTGGTCGCCTTCAGCGGCTCGTTCCGGCAGCTTCGGGCATTTGATCGCAACCCTGCAATACCTGTAAATGGGTTTGCCGTATGGGTGCCATCGAAGCGGAACTGGCTGAACAATCTCGATGGAGTGGAGGCTATCGACGGCCTTCTTTCGTCCTCGATTTTGGACGTACCTGGGGACGGCAATTTTTACGCCGGCACCGTGTCTTCGGCCTCACTTAGTGCACATGGAGCCGCAACTTTATTCGGCAACTCAGTCGGCCGGTTTCCTGCCAAGATAAAGTCCAGTGCGGCATCGTCCTCGGAATCCAAGATCAGAAAACGAGACTCGTCCCTCAACAGTGGGTCATCTGGTGTAAATGCCGGCGCCTTTTACGGGAACGACGGCAGGAACATGACGATATTAGCAGGACACTTCACAGCAACGGCGACCGATGGCAACACTGTGCACAATATACTCATCATTGATGGTGGGGACAAGGACACTGTCACAGGCCTGGGCCAGCTCTCAGAGAACTCTACCTTTAGGGCAGTGGCGGTTCAAGGAGACACCCTTTTTGCGGGCGGCAACGTTACTGGGAACGTCAACGATGTAACTGTGAGCGGACTGATCTCGTACAACTTGGCTAGCAAGACCTATAACACTCAACCGCCAGCACTTTCCGGAGGCAACTCCACGGTACATGCGATCGTCGCTCGTCCCGAGTCTTCAGACATATATGTCGGAGGGTCCTTCACTTTGGCAGGTTCTCTGGGATGTCCGGGTGTCTGCTACTACAGTGCTTCATCAGGAGTCTGGAATCGACCAGGGTCCAACCTCGAAGGATCAGTCCACAGTATGCTGTGGATGAGCAACTCGATGCTCGTGGCTGGTGGGAACATCACAATCAACGATACAATCAAGACGAACCTGGCCCGGTACAACACTGGTTCTAGCAGCTGGGACACATTTCCTGGAGCCGATCAGCTTCCCGGTCCGGTGGAGGTCTTGACGCCAGCATCAAGAGATGGCAATCAAATTTGGGCTTCTGGAACATCGACCACGAACGGCTCGGTTTATATCATGAAGTACGACGGGTCAAGGTGGCTCGAAGCACCGCCTCTGGGTTCCGGATCTGTTGTTCGCAGTCTCCAAGTGTTCACATTGACCTCGGACCACGACGGCACCGAGATCGTCTCATCCAATCAGGCACTCATGCTCACTGGATCCATCAGGATTCCCAACTTTGGATCCGCATCGGCTGCTCTCTTTGATGGAACATCCTACCGAGCCTACGCCCTTACCACCTCGAGTGATCGCACTCCAGGCTCAATCTCTCGCGTCTTTGTGGAGAAGTCCCAATTCTTCACTTCAAGCGGTAAGTCAGCTTTCGTGTTTTGTTCTCCCTGCAATGCTCATCTCTTTGTGACCCGTGCTAACGAATGGTTCTGTTCACAGAGGGTGGGCGTCTTCCCTTGGTTGCCATTGTATTGATCGGCCTCGGCATTTCCCTGGTGCTCATGCTTCTCATCGTCCTCGCTGGTCTCTTCATGGACCGTCTTAGAAAGAAGCGCGAGGGTTACGTACCGGCACCTACCTCCATGTATGACAGAGGAAGTGGGATCCAAAGGATCCCGCCGGGAGAATTGCTTTCGAGTCTAAACCAAGGCCGACCTGGTGCGCCAACAATATGACGCACATAGGGAGACAGCTCGGTGCACACGATGGATGTCGTGAGTTCACGGCTATACACTTTGGGGGCCTGCAGCGTTCTGCGGGCATATGCATTTCGAGCGAAGCTTTCCATTAAAACCATTTCGTGGCAAGCCACCGATCTCGGTCCCCGTGGCTTTCTCGTTGATGCGGAAGCGCTAAGCTTCAGGCATAGAGGAAATAGCGTTGAGTTTTCCGGTCGTTGAGTTTGTGGCCCTACTTTGATACCCCCCTCTGGCTCAAATAATGAGTCAGCTGGACCTTTTTCAGGGCAGCACAATGCACAATCGCAGGCAGTCATCAGGAGTTGAGGCTTGGCTTGGACAGTATTGAACCTGTTCCATTTTGCCAGTCTATGCATACAGAGCATTGTACTTTTGTTCTCTTCTTTCTTTCTTTTTTCTTCTTTTCCCATTTCTACTACGACTCACGACCATGTATGTCGGTAATGTTTACCTGTCTATTTTTGGCCCCAAAAACGGCCGCCATATACAAAAGACACACTCTTCGCCAGCCGACTGTTTTTTTTTTTCTTCTTTGTCACCTCAACCTTTCACACTTACATATGCGATGTACATTAACCTTCATACAACCGACTTCTTGCCCTGGGTGATCCCTCCGGCTTACTTTTCCGTTACCTCCTGGTTCCGGCTACCTGCAACTTTTGTTGCGGAGCTGACCAATACCATTGTCATAGTTCTTTTTTCCCCCTTTCTTGAACCCCATTTCTTCTGTTTCTTGTCTCGTCACGGAATATAGCCGGCGGCGATTCACTGGGCTGCGCTGTGGTCTATTTCATTTGTCATGAGAGCGCAAAGGGCTGAACTGTTCGATGTTGTTGCGGAGGATCGCTGAGCGTTACATACGACGCTTGCGTGGGGAAAGAAAGGGAATGAACAAGCCAATTGTCGAGAAGTACCGAAGCTGTTTTGGGTTTCTTCATTTTGACAAGCCGCAGTTGTGGATGAATCCTCGAACCTGGCAATAGATCGGACCTCACATCAAAATTGAGGTGGGAAGGTAGATAGATATCAATAATGGGACAGACCAGCAGTCTCTTTAAACTTTTATTGGAAGCGGTTTAGAGTTTCACAGTATCACTACCAAGCCTCGACTTCTAGACTAGCAAGCTGTCGAATGCTGATCAACGGCATGTTTTCTTTTGGTAATGCTCAATAGGAATCAAATATATTGGATTTCATCCAAACATTGCCAGCAAAATAGGCACTTAAAGGTTGCGGGATATGATTGTATTGACTGGATCATGCTCGTTCGCTACATGGGTTCCAAATACGACGAGGTGCGACGTCACCATTAAAACACGACTTGGCAAGGTTCAGATGGATGTATGTGCAGGTGGTATCAATCATTAATAGTAATTTATACAGTCATGCTGCTCGCCAAGAGGTAGATATATACACATAAAGCGAATGAAAAGAAAAAAAGAAAGCTCGTTAAATTGCACACGCCGCTCCATGGGCGGGCGGGCGGGGGCCTCCTCACGTCTCCCCGAGAACCTCTTCTGCCTCGAGGAGCAACTCCGTGACGGTGACGAACCTGTAGCCTCGCCTCTTGGCCTCTGGCAAGACCTTGGACAGCATCGGCACGGTCCAGCTCCGCCGGTCGTGACAGATGATGATCCTCCCTGGCTTCAGCATGCTGAGTATGTGCCTCGCGTTCAGACGCCAGTTGGTGATCTGCGCGTCGTGTGGGTATATGCTGCCCAGGACCAGGCGGTAGCCCAGGCGGGCGACCAGCTTGCGCATCGAGTCGGTGAAGAAGCCGGAGCCTGGGCGGTAGTACTGGTATCGTGGGGTATTCGTTGTGGTCGTGCTCGTCGTGTCGGAGTCGGCGTAGGCGTCGCGCAGCAGCTCCTGGACGTGCAGGATCTGTTCCTCGAGCTCGGCCGGGTTCAGGGAGCGGGCGGCCTCGTCGTGCATTGCGTGGTTGCCGAGCTCGTGGCCCTCGCGCACAATCTGCCGGAGCACCTCCCTCCGCCGCCCGCCGTCCTCCTCGACCTGGCCGCCGATGATGAAGAAGGTGGCCCGGGCGCCGTGCTCCCGCAGCAGGCGCAGGATCTCGGGCGTCTGGTCCGACGGCGCGTCGTCAATGGTCAGGGCCACGACGCGGCGGTCCGCCGGCAGCCCGTCCACCTGCCACAGCACGTCCGGCCACCGCCGCGCCAGGTGCCGCAGCAGGATCGTCGGGGGCTTATACACGGCGTACACGGGCACCAGGACCACGAGCGCCAGCAGCGCGAGGAGCCAGAGCGTGGCCATGCGGCGGCGGCGGGCGCGGCGGCGGAGCTTGGTCGGGAGGCGGCAGATGTTGGTGAGGGTGAGCATTGCCCCTTTTCTGTTTCGGTCGGCTTTTCTTTCTTTCTTTCTTTCGTTTGCTGCTCCTTTTTAAGAGGGTCGGTACTGGGTTGTTCTGTTTGTCGTTATTTGGGGCTCTTGGTGGGATCTTGTACGGCGGCTATCATCCTTTCGCAATTCGTGTGGGTCTCGGCTTCAAAGCGCATTTTGACCCGCGTGTACGGTCGCGAGGGAGATCATGGCTTGGGGTCGGTTGTTGGAAATAGAGACGGGGGGGCTCTGTTGGCAATTGTGTAGCCCTTGTTTTTTTTTTTTGTTTTTTTTTTCTCTCTCTTGATGCCCCTTGCTGCTGCAAAGGAGGGTAGGCAGAGCCTCAGCCAGGGATTGACAGCAGCACGCACCAACTGTCTCCTTGATTAATTGTGGACCTGATCTCTTCTGGCGAACCTATTGTGGATCCCAATCAGATAAAGTACTTGGATACATGCAAGTCAGATATTTCTGGGGTGCTCTGCTTACCAAACAAAACCCGCTAGCCAAGCTGACTGAAGCAAAGTCGAGATTCTGGGCTTACTCAAAGGCCTGCCGCGTACCTACCTATTGATTGCCACCATTTTCCCATGTGCTTGATTGAACCATGTACCTCGTGTGGGATGGGGCAGTCAATGATTGATTATCGGCTCGGCTCGATATGCAATGAAACCAAAATCGACTCCTAACCCTGATCCAATCAGCGATTCGGTCCATGACGTAAGCATAAACGCATCGGCTCGACTCCATAATCACTCCTCAAATTCCCAAAGAGCCCAGGCAATTGATTGATTACTCAAAATTCATGCCAATGAATGTCATCCCATATGGCATTCTGAGCCGGCCTGAGACTTACCCCAAACAAACATGAAGGCATTCTTAGTTCTCACAGTGATGGCAGCTAGGTAAGCCTCCGCCTCACGACTGTCACTTGCTTTTAGTCTTGACGGAGGCTGGCTGCCTTGGCCGCAAAAAAGTTCAGCCGATCGAGGGAGTTTGCATCCGTTCGCGTCAAAACTGCCCTACACCCCTTGGGAACCAGCGATAAACCCTGAGCGCCAGGCAGACTGCATGGAACCGGCCGTGCCCGGTCCATTCGCGGTCTTTCGGGTGTCTCTGAAGCGTTACAAGTCGGCTCCCACGACTAGCTACTGGGGAAAAAAAAAACAAAAAAACAAAGAGCTGCTTGACACATTCAATAAATTTGTCAGTGCCTTATCAGCGTGCCGTGCTACAGTGCAACCTGGCTGGAACAGAAGAAAGGTGCAACAGACTGTGTGGGCCACCACACTAAAGCCGTCTACCCTTCTTGAGTACTTTTAGGCGGCACTTGGTTACACTACTGCGCACATGCAGAGGCAAAATATTTCTTAGTAAAAAGACCTACCCCTCTCAACCATGACGGACAGCATCAACAGGTCAACCTTGTCGTTGGTGCAATCGCCCGAGGAGACAAGACCGCTGCTCCCTAGGAGGGTTGTCGCCCACGAGACAGACTCAGAGCCGCTCTTCTCCTGCGTCACCAATATGCATCATGATCTCCCCGTATATACCAACATTCATCGCATTCGCCGCGACATTGTCTCCATTGTTGAGGATTATCTCAGCATCGAGCAGCTACGAGACGTGCGCATCAACGTGTCTGTGGTGCGGCCCTTGGTAGATAAGCTCTATGAACTAGATGACATTTCGATTGGTGAGTGGCACCATGACCGTCTTGTGGCTGCAGTTTTGAAGCTATGCTAACCTTGCTGCTGCTGCTGCTGCTGCTTGCTATAACTACTACTAAACAGTCTATTGTTTGCTGGTGAATCGGGTTCAATTCTTGTACGAACAATCCCACTTGAACAACCGCCAGAATGTCAACTATGCCCGTGCCACTCTGTGTGAGCTGGTCGCCACTAGAATTTTGCGGCGTTTCAATGAAGACAATCCAGGCACCGAGGGGCTCCTGGTATTGGCGCATATTCTCATCGCGGGCTTTCACCCCTTCCAGAATGCACCAGAGGAAATATGGCGCTCGGAACATCTTACTCATGACCGAATGCACTATCGAACGTTGCCGGCGCTCGAGGTTGCCATCGTTGGCGAGAGCAAGATCTTTCTGAGCTCAACTTCGTGCCAGAAGGTGTATGTCTGGTCCAAGGTCCCCACGGGCTTTAAAATCCCTGGCTCCTAGGCCTGCTCGTATTTGTCGGTTCTGGCTTCTGCTAACAAGAACTCGCAGAATCGATGCCATCTACACAGGCAGAATCATCTATACGCCTTCCAGCTTCCTGAACATCATTCCGGATCGCTACAAGCAGAAACCAATCTCTTTATACGACCCTCGGACAGCCCCTCTGCTTAACCAGTACAGGCTCATTGTTCCCCGCACACGTAATATCCTTGAGCTCATTCAGTTCATCATTCTTCTGTCTCTCTACCTTGCTTTTATGGCCGAGCGGGATGCCAGCAGGGTCAGTGGCGTCGAAATCTGCTTCGCTGTGTACGCTTTCGGTTGGGTTCTGGACAATTTCGCTACGATTCTCGAGCACGGCTGGCAGGTCTATACTCAGAACCTTTGGTCTTTCCTGGATGTCATATTCTCGGTCATATACTGGGGCTACCTGATCGTGCGGCTCTACGGCCTCCACATGGGGCTAAAGAACCCTGGACAGCAGGCGCTCGATGTCCTAGCCATGGGGGCCCCGGTTCTCATTCCGCGCATTGCCTTCAACCTGCTATCCGACAATCTTCTCTTCGTCTCGCTTCGGGCCATGATGTCTGATTTCACCTTACTCACAGCTATTGCTGCTTGGTGCTTTGGCGGCTTCTTACTTTCACTTCTCTGGCTGGGTGAAGGACAGCATAACTCCATCACAATCGGGAAGTGGATGTTGTGGATTTGGTTTGGACTAGATGGGACGGGGATTTCAAAGTCGGTCGAGTTCCATTGGCTTTTGGGACCGACTTTGATGATTGCCTTCACCTTCCTGGGCAACACCCTTTTTTTGACAATTTTGGTCTCGATGCTGTCCCACACCTTTAGCACCATTGTGCAAAATGCGACGGCCGAAATTCAGTACCGGCATGCCGTCCTTACTCTGGAAGGCGTCAAGGCTGACGCCATATTCGCGTATCAGCCGCCATTCAACATCTTGGCGCTGCTCGTCCTGGTGCCGCTCAAGTTTCTCGTCTCGCCCCGCTGGTTTCACAAGATCCACGTCGCGAGCGTGCGTACCCTGAATCTTCCTCTGCTCCTGATAATCGCATTGGCGGAGAGACTGTATCTTTGGCCAAACGAGTACCTCAGTGCGTCGGAATCGCAAAGGCCCAGTAGCACCGGTACTGGGGTGAATAGGAGCACAGAGTTTAGCGGCAGGCAATGGGAGTGGCCTTGGGAGAGCTGGCACATCACGGCACACGGCGATATTCAGGATGTGTTCGAGGTGCCGCCGCCAGATAGCGTCCTGGAGGACATTGCAGTCGATGACGATATGACGCGACATCTGATCCGCCGACAGTTTACGCGCTCTGTTAGCCATACGAATGGTGGTCCTGTCCAAAACCTTGCACCAAGAAATTCTTCTGCCGAAGGATCCTCACAGCAGCCAGAGGACAGCAACAGACGGCGGTCGCCAAAGCCGTCTGGCCGAAGGGACAGCATCACGCCGTTCCCGTCGTTGGTCCAGCAGCTGCGAGGAGCCATTTCAGAATCTGACGAGATGACCGAGATAACAAGCCGCCTGGACTCGCTTGAAGAATCCATTGGGAGAATTGAAGGCATGCTCACGAAACTCACTGGGGGTGCTACTGATAGTGACAGCGACACAGCAGTCCCAGCCGCCAGCCGAAGACGGTGAAATGTGAGATCCAGCTGAAAGATCATGAGGCATAAATTTCGCAAAAGAGCGAAATGTGGAAGGGAATACACGGCACCTTCTACACGTGTCGGGCAGTGCTAAAGTGTAGCATCATTATTGGACATGAAAGGTAGGACAGCTGATGAGTGCATCATGGGCAACCTTTTTGGGGCGGTCGCAATAAACGTTTCTCTACCAAAGTAAGATATAGAGCCTAGAATGCAAAACGAGAAGTATAGAAATAAGAAAACAAATTTAAAAACAGATATGGCACCCGTTTGGATCAAAGTAGACATGCAGAGAACAAGAGAGTAAAGTCGGATGTTTGTTGGTCACCTCATTGGTGCTTGCTGGCACAATCAACTGGATTCAATGTAATTGTCTACTCACTTGCCTGCTACTTTTCAGGAATAAAACAAAAGGGACTGACTGCCTTTACATGTTTTCAGCCCAAGAAAGCTAACCTATCGATCAAACCGAACGAAAAGAAGTCAACCCAGAAAGCAAAACAAAAGAAAAAACCGACAGTAAAGGAAAAGGGCATACGAGTTACAAAATGTGCCAGGCAGCAATGTTCAAAGACCCGTCGTGCAAGTGCCAGTGGATGGCCATCGTGCAGCCGTGCTGGCCCGGGTTCGGCTTCAACAACTGCCCTACCTTTTTCAACGGCACCACCAAGGAGGCGCCGCCGTTCATCAAGGCGACCAAGATCTGCTGCCCGAAGCACGACCTGGTCGGCTTGTACGACCGCAACCTGATCCGCATGGTGGTCAAGGTGGAGAAGGGGCTGCGATGGGGGATGGGACCGGACGAGAGGGATCCGGGGGTCGATATCAAATGCGCCGTCATGTAGCGCGCGCGCGGGCGGGCGGGCGGCGGGGAAGAAGAGAGTTCCCGAGGAAGGTGGTGGGAGGTGAAGAACGAAAAGAAGAAAAAAAAAAAAAAAGGCTCATGGGCGGGGAGGTTTTCGACTACCACGTACAAAAACCATCTTGCTGTCATCGGATTTACGGTCCATGCTGACTGGCTGGGGTTGAATATTACAGTTTGAAAAGGAAAGGCCAGACGACAAGACATGGGAGGCTGTCCTTGCCCTGCATACTTTTTTTTTTTTTTTCAGGGAAACTTCAGGCGAGGGAGAAAAAAAAAAAAAAACAGGAATTTTTGCACAAGGGGAACACTGCTTTTGGTGTCGTTGTGAAGGGGATTTGTCTTCTTATTCCCCTCTCATAAAGGCTAACATGAGGCGACGGGTTGATTGATTGATTGCAGCTGAAGTGGATTTTGGTCAGACCCGGCATTCAGTTTTCTTTCCGATTGACTACAGGGCAGTACCGTAGCACATCCAGAACAGGGGGTTAATTGGGCATGGATCCGTGTTGTTGGACAGCAGCGGGCCGTGTGGATGGGACTGGACGTGTGGGGTAGTTACGCATCACGTCACATTCACAGACTGAAGTTTCCATTTGCTGCGGAGCTTTTGGGGATCTTGAGCTCAACAAAGATACAAGAGGTCTCTTGACCAATACTGTTGTATTTAAAGCAACTGTTCTCTTCAACCTCTAGTTTCAATACCTTTGTTTTGCGCGCAACAAGCCAACGATTTTATTGATCATCTCTAGGGTCGTAACTATTACCGCCACGGCCGTTGTCATACCGCTTTCTTCCTCATCAGTGTACTCGTGCACACACAACCAAAACCCTGCAAATCAGCGAAAAAATGGCAGCATCACTGCTTTCATATGTGCCGATCGTCAACCGGCTCATCCCCCAGGAGGAGCCACTTGAAATCAAGCTTGAACCAGTCGAAGTGCACAACGTCGAGACGGCGGCGGAGAAGCGGCCTAGGACGCTAAAGCATCTCCTCCGTGCAAATCACGTGAACCACGCCATCGTTTACCACGAACTCGCGTTCAACAACCACATGCCCCACATACTCTGCTCGGCTTACATCCTGGGTGCCGACGTGGCCAAGCTGCATGAGATTTATGACTCCGAGAGCAAGGAGCTCGAGCCGTGGACCGACTCGCCGGCCGAGATCATCCAGGACGACTGGAGGGACTTTCTCGGGGATAGGCGATACCAGAGGGCCTATATTGACTTTTTCGAGGATAACCTGGCTTTTGAGCATGGATATGACTGGAAGAAAGTCGTGGCCAAGTATATGTTTGAGGGAAAGGAGCCACTGGTTAACGGGCTGATTGGAGGGCGTAAGCAGCTTCTTCTTCTTGTGTCTGTTTTGTTCTCAAGCCTTGCCCGAGGCTACTTATACTACTTATACGCACGCTTGCTTACACGCATTAAATACAGTGGCTCATCCACTAATCCATCTCGGCTACGCCTATGAGATGGATAATCGGGAAATCGCCATCGAGGCTCTGGGCATGACCGCAGTGCAGTATAACTTTCTACACAAGTACACCGACGACCGCTCCTACACCAGACCATCGCCCTTTTCCTCGGCGAATCCCTCTGAGCTGATCGAGCGGCTGTCTAAAGACGAGCGCTTCGACGGCCTCTTCAGCGAGCGGAGTTTCTCCAACTTTTCTGCCGTCTTCGCGAAGCACGAGGCCCTAATTCTGGAGTACTGGAACGCGTGGGAAATACGAGAGGACCCCCTGCGGCAGTTCCGCGAGTCCCAGGAGCTGGCTGTCAACCTGCTCGTGGCCACGGTGCGGCCCGGCACTCACTCGTACAACTTCTTCATCGCGCATATACTGACGAGCAGCCATGCCGTGAGAGTATTGCTGCCCTACGTGCCGGCCGAGTTCCATGTGCGCTTGGTGCGGCAGTGGTGGCTCCTGGCGCTGGCTGTCTACATCGCGATGCTTCGGCCCAAGATTGTAGAGGACGACGTACCCACGACGACCAAGGGGTGGGGATACGTAGAAGAGCAGGCTGTCACGTCGAGGTGGTCGACTGATTCCCACTTTGTCAAGGGTAAGCACAAGCCAAATTGCTATTTTTTTTTTTTTTTTTTTTTCAGGCCGTCTTGCTATGTACCAACACTAACCTTTGTTCACAACGACCAGGTATACGAGCCATCAGGGAAGCATCTCGGACTTGGGGAGATGTTCACAACAGGTATCTGAACGCGGCGGTGAGGTTTGTGGATGATTTCGAGGGTTGGGTGTTTTGAGATTATCTATGCGGGAGTGGAATGATGAATTACTTGAAACGGCTTGGAATATGATTAATGTCGTATTGTTATCTTACTGGGTGCACTTTTTCGCTGTCCTAGAAAATTCAAAATACCCATCCAAGCCATCTTAACGTGTGAACATGAGTACTGCTTGCATTGCTCCACAGTGCCTAGTCTAGAACCCCCGCTTCCAGTTGCATGCAGCCCCTGTCTACTTTTGATGAGGGCGGTGGATTCCCATTTGTGGTAACATCATTGTAGCCTGACATGTATTTTTTCTTTTTTCTTTTACTGTACGCTTGCACGCGAAAACAACCAAATTTCTTTTGACACGAGGTCAATTGCAAATCACACGACGCTTTATGCACACGCACACGCGCCGAAAGTTAGAACCGCGGGCCATCGACCAGCAGCGATAGAGCAGCAAATGCTCCAATCAACCTCGCAATGGCGCCGCCCGCGAAGCGACGCAGGCGCAACCTCGTCGAGTCTGACGACGAGGACCAAGAGCCCGTGCAACAGCAGAAACAACAACAGCAGCAGGCTACCACCCCGACGAAAAACAACAGCCTAAAGAACTTCCTCATCGTCTCCCCGAGCCCAAACTCAAAACCTGCAAGTGACGGCACGACCTCGCCCAGTCCCACCCGAAAACCGACGCGACCTGTAACAACCACCACCACCACCACCACCACGACGGCAGCAACAACAAGGTCGACCAGGAACGGCGCGTCTTCTCTCAGCCATGGCGCCGCACCGCCAAGCTTCCTCGCGGGTCCTAGGAGTCGCGGGGCCGGCAGCAGGACGTCGACGAAAAGCCCCAGCACGAGCCCGGAGAAGAGAACCAAGAGAGGAGGCAAGGTCGAGGAGAAGGGCAGGACGGCGGATCTGCTCACCTTGTTCTCCAAGCAGGCACTGCGGGTCAAGACCGAGGGAAAACCCGCCTCGCGTCCGGCGCCCTCGTCGCTACTCCAGGACATGACGAGCGATCCGATATCGGAGGACGACGATGACGTGGTGGCGGACCACAAGGCGGCCGTCTCGAGCGTCGTGGGGAGGAAGGCCAGCAAGAGGTTTCGGGACGGCGGCGGGGGCAGCGCCTCATCGGCTCCGTCCTCGCAACAGCAACAGGCGCCGGCGAGTTCGGCGACCTCGACCACGAGTCAAATGTTTCGGAAGCCGACGCGGCCAAGCCAGGCGGCCCGTGAGGACGACGATGAGCTGCGGCCCTGGTCGGAGAGGTTTGGGCCGGTGAACCTGGACGAGCTGGCTGTGCACAAGAGGAAGGTAGCCGACGTCCGGAGATGGCTGGAAGATGTCATGGACGGCCGCATGCGTCAGCGCCTGCTCATCCTCAAGGGTGCCGCAGGGTCGGGCAAGACGACCACGTTGAGGCTGCTGGCTCGCGAGCTCAAGTGCGAGGTGCTCGAGTGGAGAAATCCGACGACTTCGTACGGGGGCGGGCCCGGCCAAGGCTACCAGTCCGCCGCCGCTCAGTTTGAGGAATTTATGGGCAGGGGCGGCAAGTTTGGGCAGCTCGACTTTGAGGAGGACGACGACGGCGTGCCCTCGCGATTACCACCCGGAGGAAGGCGGCAGACGCCGCCAGAGGAGGGAGGACGGAGACTGATGCTGGTAGAAGAGTTTCCCAACACGTTCATGCGGTCGTCTTCGGGCCTCACGGCGTTTCGGAGCGCGGTTCTGCAGTTTCTGGCTTCCAACACACCTTCACTCGCCGCATTTGGAAAACACACACCAAGAGAACAGCAGATCACGCCCGTTGTCATGATCATTTCGGAAACTTTACTCACTACAACATCTGCCTCTGCAGATAGCTTTACGGCACACCGCCTACTCGGCCCGGAAATACTTAGGCATCCCGGCACCGGCGTCATCGAGTTCAACGTCATAGCGCCGACGATCTTGGCCAAGGCGCTCGAGTTGGTGGTTCAGAAGGAGGCACGCAAGTCGGGACGAAGGAGAACCCCGGGGCCTCAAGTTCTCAAAAGACTTGGCGAGATTGGTGACATCCGAAACGCAATCTCGTCGCTGGAATTTCTATGTTTGAAAGGAGACCAGGATGCAGACTGGGGCGCCCGGGTGTCCTTTACAAGGTCAAAGAAGGGAGCCAAGGACCTGTCTTTGACCAAGGGGGAGAGGGAGTCTCTGGAGATGGTCTCTCAAAGAGAAGCAAGCCTCGGGATCTTTCATGCCGTGGGTAAGGTGGTCTACAACAAACGGGACGACATTCCTTACCCCCCGGGGACAGAAGGCTACGAAGCAGAGAGGCTACCGAATTACATGTCGCATTTGTCAAGGCCGAAACAATCCCTGGTCCAGGTCGACGCCCTGATGGATGAGATGGGCACCGACACATCGACTTTTATTTCTGCGATACACGAAAACTATGCACTCTCGTGCGAATCCACGGGGCCAAACGACCCGAACTCGGCGGTGGACTACATGAACGGCTGTCTGGACAGCTTGTCAGACAGCGACCTCCTTTGCCCTTCGTGGGACATCTTCTTTGGAGGCAGGGGCCCCAACGGTTCCGGTAGGGACCTCGGCAGCCACGTGCTGCGACAGGACGAGATGGCATTTCAGGTAGCCGTACGCGGTGTGTTGTTCTCGCTGCCGTCGCCTGTCAAGCGCCAGTCGGCCGGGGGGAACCCGGCGAGGGCCGGTGGAGACTCGCACAAGATGTTTTTCCCCACCAGCATCAAGTTATGGCGCGCCAAGGAGGAGCTCGAGGGGCTGCTGGACATGTGGGCAACCAGGATGCTGAACGGAGAGGACGGGCCTCTCGGAGTCGGCACCGCTTCCAGAGGACAGCAGAGCCTGACCAACGGAGCCACGGCGTTCCGCAGACCCAAGCTGGGGACGCAGAGCACCTCGAGCAGCGTGGGCGACTGGGCGACCAGCAGAGACACGCGGCAGTCGTCGTTTTCGGCGAGGTCGACGGCGGCGACGCAGTCTACCGAGAAGAAGGACGCCGACGGCGGCGCGACGCCGCCCCTGCTGTCGCTGGGAAGCTCGGCCCGCAAGGAGATGCTCCTCGAGCGGCTGCCGTACATGGCGCACATGGCGCGGCGCCGGCGCGGGTCCTTGCCTTCTATGGGGCTGCGCGACCTGGAAAAAGTGGTCTCGTTCAACGGCATCGGCAGCTCGTCCCTGGCCGAAGACGAATCGGCAGCCGAGGACGAGGGCGAGGACGATGGAGGTGCTAATCAGCCTGCGGACAGCTGGGCGACAGACAAGCCCACGGACGAGTCCAGCCCCAGGAAGAAGAGGGCCACGGCGGCCATCAGACCCAAGAAGCGGACCGGGAGCAGCAACGAGGGCATGCTGCAGCCGAGTGCGCTACAGGTTCAGAAGCTGGTGTTGAGCGACGACGATATCGAGGACGACTGACTGATGATGATTTGACGGCAGCGTTTAGATGGAGTGGAGAAGGAGGGTTCTTGGAGACGTCCAAAGACAATGCTGGCCCTTTGCTGTATAGAGAAGATGGGACATATTCTGGTTGCACTTTGTTTGTATGGAGTTTTGGCTGGTGATAGATACCAATGATAATTGAATGTCTTGTACTTTTTTTTTTCAATCTTCTTTTGCCTGTCTGAGGGTCTGATGTTTTGAAAAGCCATTCGCCATATTGCTTATAGCTTGTAGTTGGTTTGATGAGTAGAATTATATCGTACTCAGACTGAAGCGACGCAATTCTCCTTCGTATTCAGGTATCTACCCCCAAGTACCTCGCCCTCTATTCCTGCAGGCGTGTGACAACAAAGTGGGCCTGAGTCAGGGAATCCGGGGGGGGGGGGGTGCCGGCGAACCCCGCTCCCCCAGTCTCCCCCCGTTGGTGGATCCCGCGGCTAGGGTGCTTTTGCAGTGAGCAGGCGAACACGGCGTTAGATGCCTCGGCTCAACGAGTTAATTGGGGCCCTTTTTGATTGAAAAGCCTCAAGTTTTCAATCCCGTCCGCTTGTTTTGTTGCATCTATACATACAAAACTATACAGCATGGTACCTTGAATCGTAGACAGGCACTCGCTGCGGTTTTCGAACTTACTTGATAAGTCCGGAGAAGAAAAAAAAAAAAAAAAAAGAAATTCATCGATTGGCTAGGATCACATTCGTTTGCGCTGCAAAACTTGGGGTTTTGGGGGTGGGAGTTTGACCTGGGCACTAAACACGACCTACCTTGGTCGACAGCGAGACAGACGTGCCTAAAGGAAGGAAACACAATCAGCCAGTCAGGTCTCCAGACAACCCACGACAGACAAAAAAAAAAAAAAAGAAAAAAAAAAAAAACCATGGCCGGCCCAGTGAGGCACGCCATCGACGTCAAGGCGCTCGAGGCGTACCTGGGGGCCAACGTGCCCGAGATCCAGACGCCGCTCGAGGTGAAGCAGTTCGGGTACGGGCAGTCGAACCCGACGTACCAGCTGACGGACCGGACGGGGCGTCGGTACGTGATGCGCAAGAAGCCGCCGGGGAAGCTGGTGTCGCGGACGGCGCACCAGGTCGAGCGCGAGCACCGCATCATCGCCGCCCTGCACGGCCGCCTGCCCGTGCCTAGGCCCTACTGCCTCTGCGAGGACGCCGCCGTGATCGGCACGCCATTTTACGTCATGGAGTTCCTCGACGGCCGCATCTTTGCCGACCCGGCCCTGCCCGGCCTCGACGCCGCCGACCGCCGCGCCATGTGGGCCGACGCCGTCCGCACCCTCGCTGCCCTGCACGCCGTGCAGTTCGCCGACCTCGGCCTGGCCGATTTTGGCAAGCACGGCGGCTTCTTCGCCAGGCAGCTGCGCACCTGGACCAGCATCTGCACAGCCCAGGCCGCCGTCAAGGACGTCGAGACCGGCGTGGCCGTCGGACACCTGCCGCACTACGAGGACCTGGTAAGCTTCTTCAGCGACGAGAAGCTTCGCCCGAGGGATCGCGTGACGCTGGTCCACGGCGATTACAAGATCGATAACTTGATCTTTCACAAGACGGAGCCAAGGGTGATTGGCGTGCTAGAGTAAGTTTCTCGCCCCCCCCCCCCCCCCCCCCCCCCCCCCCCCCCC
>NC_043741.1:1409363-1419556 GCF_004337985.1 Pyricularia pennisetigena
AAAAAAAAAAAAAAAAAAAAAAAAAAAAAAAAAAAAAAACAGTTGGGAAATGTCAACAGTAGGCCACCCGCTCTCAGACCTCGCCAACCTCCTTTACCCATACGTAACGGCCGAGCAGCCAGCCGGGACAGCAGCAGGGCAGGGTGATCCCAAGGCGCTGCCGTCGAACGCGGGCTTCCGACCGGGCGCGACGCCGGGCCTCCCGACGCGCGAGGAGGCCGCCGAGCTCTACCGCCAGGCGTTTCGGGACTGGTGGCCGACGCCCGCCAGCATGGAGCCCGAGCTCCGCTGGGCGCAGGCCTTCAACGTGTTCCGCGGCGCCGCCGTCGCCCAGGGCATCGCCGCCCGCGTCGCCGTCCGGCAGGCCAGCAGCGAACAGGCCGCCACCTACGCCGACGCCAGGGGCGCCATGGCCGACGTCGCCTGGGACATGGTCGCCCGTGCCAAGGGGGCTAGGGCCAAGATCTGAACAAAATAAATCAAAGGTGGAGAGGGATGAATCAGACGCGGCCTGGGGTGTGGGTGTGTTTTTTTTTTTTTTTTTTTTTTTTTTTTTTTTTTTTTTTTGTGCCGCTCCAAACTTGCCCAAAAGAAAACAAAGTTTGTTGTTTTATTCTGAGGGGACGCTTCCCCTTTCTTCTACACTGCCCAGCAGGCTCGCTTGCATGTGAGGGTTGGCTTGGTGCCTGGATGAAAAAAACTATACATACGACAACGACAACAACAACTAAAAAAAAAAAAAAAAATCTTACTGGCTCAATGTCTAAAGGCCTTGTCAGGATACTACTACAGTAATATTTTATCAGGTGCTTTGGAGAAGTAGAGATCGGCACCGTGTTCCAACCCTTACATATTGTAAACTTTGGTAGGATACACGACTAGCATTGTACCATTCTTCTCGAAATCCGGCCCACTAAAAACGAACCCCTGGTCGTTCATTTGTTCCAGACAGGGCCTTCACCCTCGTATACTGAAGGTTATTGGCACCATTTCCTGCAGAACTCGCACAACAATCAATTTTACTCTGATAAGTGAGATGAAAATGGTCTGCCCCAGTATAGGGTTTCGACCTGTGCGGTTGCACTCATATTACTACTAATTAAAAGACTGGCTAACTCTGAATATTTACCAGGCAAAGAGTGGGTTTGTCATGCATCCAAATAAAAACAAATGCCTACAACGGTCGCCGAGAAAGGCCAGATGATGCAGCACTGATATAGCTCGTAAAAAAAACCTTGACTTGATGCAGTACCTAGCCCAGTCCCTATACATGCGTAACAATCTCGTCGGGAAACTGTGAGAGAAAGAGAATAAAATAAGGGGTGTAAAAAAAAATAAAATAAAAAATAAAAAAAAGAGACGAAATGAACTAAAAAAGAAATCATGTGGCATCCGTGTCAGAAAGTCTATGCGATAAAAGTGAAACGCCCAAGCCAAAGAAAGATGCCAAGACGGTTAACCGTAACACCATACCCCGACAAATAAACTCCTTGGTGTGCTGGAAAAATGCAAAGTTAACTCCGAAATCGAAAAGGAAAAGGAAAGGGTAAAATCAAAGTCAACCCCCCTGAATTGGCTGAAATATGCTTTGACTTGCTTCCCTTGGCATCGCCAAAATCACCTCGTCCGTTGCATTCAGAGTCATCGTCATGCGCTCTTCGTGTTGCTTATTGGTCCAGCCGTCGGTACATGACCAGTCGTCTATCGTGTCCCATTTACATCCCAGAACTGGTAAGCCGGACTGACAGAGCTTGAACCAACAAGCCCACGAATGTCCAGCCTAGGCAGCTGAGGCAGTTGCTGAGAAAATGGGCCTCCAGATCCAAAATATGCCTCGTCTGACGTGGGTTCGGGAGCACCCAAGCCGCTGGCCGAACCGCTTGGATTCCCATCACTGGAAATAGCCCCAGCCTCGGTGGACTGGGAAGTTGACATCTGGCCCCCTGTCGCCGTGTTTGAGGATGAAGACCTTGCAGGGCTGTAGTGAAGTCTTTGCCACTCTTGTGGGATGTGGTTCATAGAATGAAGAGCCGACATTGGACGCTGTGATGCCGACGGATCAGAAGCCCCGGATAGAGAATTCGACCGTGGAATCTCGTTGCGCGTGCCGCTTGCGTTCGGCTCGCCGATGTGCCCAGACAAAATGGCTTGCCCCCTCCGATTGTTGACGGGTGCGGCATAGCGAGACCTGCGTCGATGGCGTAGCTCTGCTTGCTCTTCAGGCGGTGGTGGTCGCCTGTTGGATATGACTGCAGGCCTGGAAGCTGCTGGTGAGTTGTTAGAGACGATTTGGCGGCCGTATAACCTCACGAATGCGTCGTGGGTCAAGTTCACGGCCTCATGGTCGCTATGGGTAAACGCTTGTCAGTCAGAGTGCATGACCAAACAATCACTAGGGTGCAGTGATGCACCTGAACCGTGCAAGATGGCAAGCCTACCTCTGGAACCAGGAGGGATCAGGGGAACCGCCGTTCATGCCCAGATAGGCATTGAGTGACCGGTTGTTGACGCTAACCACGGACTCCGATGGTAGCTTGTCCCTGCAGTACGGGCAAGTGTCTGAATCCTGTAACCACTTCTTGATGCAGTGATCTCCAAAGACGTGCTTGCATTTGGGCAGTCTCAGTGGAGCCTCGCTTATCCCCTCGGGAGATGGAACGCCAAAGTCGTTGTAGCAAATGACGCAAGCTTTTGATGGGTTAGCAGACTGCATACAAAGAACCTCCTGAGATGTGGTGGTGCCGCTCGATGGAAGGTGAATATGGGGCACTAGTAAAGCAGACTACTTACTGCGCTCCAGCTCGGGAAGGCTAGCAATATCCACGCTCTCCATCGAAGAAATTGCCGACCTGGAAGCTATCCTCTTGTTCGTCATGGCTCCTCGGAAAAGCTGCTGCTGACGAATACGCTCCTCACGACGAGCCTCTAACTCCTCTCTACGGCCCGCCTCTCGATTGGCCTGGGCCATCGCGGCGGTGGCGCCCAGCTGTTGCACGTACATATCTTGGAGGTGTGAATCGTTCGAATCCCCATCGCTATAGTCGTGATCCTCATCCGACATTAGCATGTCCAAATGCTCCTCTTCTTCGGCCAGCGCACCTTGGGGCGGGCCCAGAACCGGGCTGCTGTTGGAAACCCCAGACTCGGGTCTAGCCCTTCTCTGCGGAGAACCTGCGGTCACTGGAGCATCTGTACCATTTGCCGTTGATTCGCGATCTGCGGACTGCGACTGTTGGGCCATGCCTTGAACATCCGGTGTTTGGTCCCGCGGAGCTTGTCGTAGGTCACGTAGGTCTCTCGATTGTGGGCTGGTAGCGATGCTCGAGATGGATGACGACGGCGACGAGACGGGGGAGGCATACATATGTGGTGCAGTAGAGGTGGCATCGCCGGCAGTGCTGCTTGAGCCTGCGGAATTGGAGGCCATGTTGCGGGGTGCCAGAGGTGGAAGAGAAGCCAAAGTCAACGGTGCTCTGGAGGAGTTTGAGGGCGGACTGAAATGTACGGCGCGTTGTGATTGAGGACCTTGCTGGTGCCAAAAATGTGCTTGATTTGGCGTCGACATGTAGTGACTTGCTTGAGGTAGCATGTGCTGGTATGGGTGGCCGAGTGAGTTGCCTCGACCGATACTTCCTGAGGTCCAAGGATCGGATGTCAAAGGAGGAGGTGGTGGTGGCAGCTGTGGGGGACAAAAAACGCCCGGCATGCTACCGCTCCGAGGGTGAGGAGGTAGCGAGGATCGTGCACCCCAGGAGAAGGTTGATGGATGATTTGGGAGGACCACTTGATGACGGTCGTAGTGGGGATGGTGATTGTGCGTATGTGGGTTGTTTGGTTGTTGTTGCGGTTGCTGCTGTGTTGGTGGTGGTGGCGGTTGTTGCTGTTGCTGCTGCTGCTGTTGTTGTGTCAATCTGGACGGAGACGACAAAGAATGGTGCACCGGATCGTATGGAGTATTGCTGCTGTTGTTGCTGTTGGAATTGTTGGAGGCACTGCTGTTGGCAGATGAGTTGCCTAGATTGGAAGGCACATGTACCCGATACGATAGGCCCAATGGATCCGGTAGCGGCGAGTTCCTGACGTTGCTACCGCCGAACAGCGAGGACGGCCGGCAGAGAAAATCCAGGTTAGAACTCTGCTGCTGGGTTTGGGTTGTGTTTGTGGTGGCGGCGGCAGTGGCGGCGGTAGTAGAGCTACTGCTACTGCTGCTGCCGCTGCCGCTGCTGTTGCTGTTGCTGTTGCTGCTGCTGCTGATTAGAGGAGGAGCTTGGGAGCGGGTAAACCGTAAGCTGTTTTGTGCATATGGACAGCCGCCGCCACCACTCCCAGAAGAGTTTGTGGAAATTGGAGGGTGTTGCAGGCCGGTGCTGGCAAAATTAGAATCGCCCTGCATGTGACTGTTGCGATGCGTTCCGTAATCCACGTCCATCGACGGCAGCCGATCAAAGTGATGCACGGGGGACGGTGCCCATTGCATGTCGTCGGTCTGTGAGGAAGCCATCGAGAGAAGAGGAAGCTGATACCCAAGTTAGTAGCAACAAATCTGCTTTGGTTTGGTTTGGTCTGGTTTGGTCTGGTTCGGCTTGAGTTGCGTTCCTCGGTTTGGGTGCAACCTGCCCAACAAACGCAGCGAACCGCCGTCTGTGTACGGGCCTCCACCAGACTAGTTCGGATCTAAGTCACGGTAGGATGTCGGCCAAAAATCGTCTTGCCTTGCTTTGATCCACCCCACCCTGCTCTCAAAGAGCACGTAAAGATGACAAGAGAGAAACAAGAGGGAAAGAAAGAGGTCAAAAGATAGGGCAGAAACAAGGCCAGATTCCCGAGCCAAACCACCCAAAATTCTTTTGTCGGTTGCTCATGCACCGTTAAATTGAGGCCTTGTTATCGGGATCGTCCTTTGGAGTCGTAATCAGGTCGCCGGTCCTGCTCAAAATCTCCGTCTCCTTCTCCGCCTCCTGTCCAATCCAAAGCTATCGGCTTGGGTTATTTTGCCTCTTATTTCCCCCTTTCAACTTGGTCCTTGCGGTTGGGGGGGTTCGCTGTTCTTGATGCTGGCCTTCTCCCCAGTGGGCCTGTCTCTCCAAACTCATGCGATCCCAATCTACTTTTTCTTCTTCTCTAACTCTGTGAAGGGTTCCCTTCGACTTTGAAAATCATCTGGTTCCTTGCTTTCGGTACCGTTCGGTCGTTCCACGAATAACTATCTGTCTGTTTGATCGAAGGTCTGTCGGCCTACTGCCGATGCCGGTTTCGCTTGTTTGTCTGGTCCAAGTAACAGCGGAGTTAAGTGGGGCTGAGCACCTGGAAGGACGAGTGACGACAGCGTTGTGTAAGTCGGCGGTCGGTTTAAATTCGGGTTGAATAAAGTAGCTTCGCGGGCTGGTTTGCAAAGAGGCAGACACAAGGGTTAACAAAGAAGTTTTGCAAATAAATTCTAGCACAGGATGGTCTTCCTACCAGTTTGCTGAGTGATCAGAATGATCGCATCCGAAAGAGAAAAGAGAGAGAATGAGAGGAAGAAAAGTGTCAGAGGTTGGACGGAGCAGGAAAGGGAACGAGGCGCTTTTGTTTCGGAAAGGAGGGAGGAGGGAGGGAGTGGAGGCGCCAGTAACAGGAAAGCGGGCGGGCGGCGGGCGGACAGGCGGGCGAGCAAAGCAAGCAAGCAGGCAAGACGCTTCTTAAAAAGAGTTGCCGAAGAAGCGTACCTAAACTAAGGTAAGGCAAGGCAAGGCAAGGTAGGTAGGTAAGGTAGCGGTGTCAGGTCAGGGTAAGTAAGTTAGACACACGACTAAATGGAGGGGTTTCGGGCCTGAGTGACCTCAACGACCAGGGTGTCTGCCGAGCCCAGCCCTGGGGGTGTGTTCAGTCAGGTCTAGCTAGGTACGGTACTGCTGGATCTAAGACCAGAAACAATTGCTGCTATTCAATTGCTGCTATTCAATTGCTGACAGCAAGGTTGGCAAGTGCCATGATAAACAAGTACCTTGACTTGCTTGCCCTGTTTTTTGTTTTTTTTTTCTTCTTTGGTTTTCTCTCCGTTTTTATGCTACAGCATCTATTTGTCTTCTTTTGCCTTTTGGACTTGGCTGGACTCTTGTGGGGGAGAGAGACGGACATGGCATGGATGGATGATGGATGGAGACCAGACCATACAAGCATGAAAGACAGACTGCACCGACTGGGACAAGCTGCACAGAGCCAAAGAAAAATGGCCCAGGTCCAGCGGGCGGCCGTGCTGACAATAAGCGAAGTCAAGCAGCAAACAAATTCCCAAGTCAAGTCCCAAACGATTCTCAAGCCGAGGCGAGTGGGGGAGGGCCTTTCCCTTCCGTCCCTTAGGTTGCATTCGATCCAATTAATCAATCCCAGTTTCCTACCAATGCGATGCCAAGCCAAGTTTTGTGGTTTTTTGTCAGTTGTTAGTTGATTATCCTCTTGGACGTCCCAACACAGTGGATCGGCTTGGTTCATCGAAGAAGAAAAGCAATGAAAGTAAAGAATCGAGAAGCAAAAGGAAGGGTTGAAGAAAGGGACGAAATGAAGAGCAGAATTTGATTTTTTTTTTAAAAAAAAAATTTGTGTTAGTTTAAATTCTCACAGCCCGACCGTATTGACCAGCATAAATTAATTCCCATGAACAAAATATCCATCCGGTTAGTAACTTAGTCGGCAAGCTTGCTTGCTATTATAGACTCACAGTATACCTCCCTAGTGGGTAAGTCCGACTATCGGTATGGTACAGGGTGAGGAACCCAAACATCAATCAACCCTGCTTCCTTCCATACATGTCTCGGTGGCCAGGCTACCCTCAACCATCAAAAACCATCTATAATTTATGTGTTTATTGTCGCTTATCTGGCGAGGTCAATTAATATCGCCCAGCTGTAATCTCACAATTCGACAAACATCGAATTGGCATGATCCAAAGGTTGGTGTACGAAAAAGGGGAGCTAATGCACAGGTACGTGCTGTACTTACTGTACTATACTCTATTACATGTATCCATGTACTTACCTAATTAGGCGAGAGCTGCGATGCCGCTTATGGAAGGACAAACAAACGGACGAACTGAAAGAAGCTCATCGACGCCACAAAATTACCACGGAACGGTGGCATTTCTACCTTTTGTCTTCTATCTTTGATTTGGACGAGCGAGAGGTGGACGAGAGAAAAAAACCTGACTTGGTGCAAGATTCGCCTGATCGCAACTCTCACCGAAAAAAAATAGTCGGCAATTTCTTTTTTTTTTTTTTTTCCCAGTCGTCAACTCGGTCATCGGTTGGGGGTGTAATCTTGGCCGAAAATGGAAACCCGTCCACCGCCAGCTGGAGGTCAATTGGTTTTGGTTTGGGTCTGATGTGATCGAGCCCATTCAGTGAGTCAAGTCAGCACTCACTCAAACAAAAAGTCCGCCTTGCACTCTGATTTCCTGGCCTATCATCACCTATTACAAGACAAATAAAACCAGTCATTCAATCACTTATGCTTGTCAAGCCAACACCGCTCTTTTTCTTTCACACCAGCAGATCCGGTTTCGTTTCGAGATTTTTTTGGGGGGGCGTCCGAAGAAGGAAAGAAAAATAATAATAAATAAATAAATAAATAAATAAAACGATTGAGCGCTCTGTACTGTACCGTCCTCGCTTGTAGTACGTGTTGCCGCACGATCCGCAAGCCCGCAACAAAGTTGGCCTGTGGGTTTTGAAGTGATGTGATGCGAGCACGAGGTTGTTGCCAAGCTAGGAGTGTGCCGAGTCAGCTCTCGGCTGGTTGGTGCGGTGCGGTGCAGTACAGTGCAGTAGAATGAATGGCCCTTCCATCGTCCTTTTTTTTTTTCCTCCCTAGGTCATGGGTGTTTTGTTGGAATTTTGGCTCTGGCCAGCGGTGGTTCTTTACCCGTCAAACTGAAGGATTTGCCTGCCCACGAGGACAAAGGCGAATAAAAGCCAAAAGAAAGTCAAGAGATTAGCCCGTCTAGAGGCGACAAAAAAAAAGTCTGTCGGTGCGGTTCACAATTACAAACAAAACCAAGATGACAGAGTACCCTTGCTTCAGTTTTCAACGCAGTGCCACGGACAGAGCTTAAGGTCGCCCTTGGGTAATTATTGTACGTACTGTGATTACGATTACAGCATAAACGAAAAGCCGACGACGACTGTTCATCGGATTCGTCGGCAAATGAATCTCCCCATCCGCAGTTGCTGGGTACGAGGTAGTGAGCTACTGTTCTGTACCGCAGCTACTTACTTTACTTGTACTTACTGTACAGTATTGGAAGTTAGCTAACTACGTTAAGTAGCCATCCATATCTGAAGATCCTGCTGATCCGGGTAACGAGGCGTCTGGGCGAAGTAGTCAGTCAGTCAGTCAAATCTGGTCTTTGCGTTCCCCGCACTTTAGCTCAAACTGCACCCAACTAAAGAAGCCCGTCCAGTCTACACTCAACTAACTACCCGTGGTAGGCGTATCTTGGGCATCGACCTAATGTGACTTATGCGACTACATTACCCACATTCTTGCCTTTTGAGGTCAAGAGGCGCCCGCCGTCCACCACCCGCCTCGGGGCGAGGTGTCAAATTTCAAACTCGTGTTACTTGTCAAAGGATGCACCAAGTCCTAGCTCTTCTGATGCAGCATGCGTGGGTAGGTAGGTACTGTATGGTTCGGGCACAAGTCATCCCGACTTTTCGTATTCGTTGGTCCACCGAATAATGAATGGCCTCGCCCCCGGGTTGGCCGTACATACTCCGTACATACTTAGCCTACCTGTTGTACCTTGCCTGGCCTTTCTCCAGTACCAAGTCTGCCTACGACCTTGATACACACATACGTATCCGTACATAGGCGACCCATTCTCAAATGCAGTGGCTGCTGGTTGTGTTGTCACCATTCGATCGCCAACGTCAACAAGATACTTTTTTTTTTCTTCCAAAGCACTGCATCCATCGTCAAATCACTTTTGACCAGCAAAACTCAACATCAGCCACCTACGCTTACTTGCGCCGATTGGTTCGATCTCGGGCTCGCAAAATAAAATTCTCGACCACCTAAAAAAAAAAAAAAAAAAAAAAAAAAAAAAAAAAAAAAAAAAAAAAAAATATGGCCCGACTCAATCGATAAAATGGAGGAAGGGAGAGTAAGAGACATGGGGACCCCATTCGGGGTGGGAGGTTGCAGTTCAATTCATGCCCGTGGAGAAAAAGCGGCGGAGAGGCGGACTGTTCAAGAAAGCTGGACGCACTTCTTTCCAGGGATCTTGCTTTCATTATACTCATGTCGGAGGTGCCCGGGTTTTGTCGTCTTTTTCCCCTGCTGAAGATGCAATCTTTATTTATTTTGTTTTGTCTACGAGCGGAGCTTCTCCCCTCTTTTCTCTCGCCCCTAAATGCGGCAGAGCCGAACCGTGGAAAATACAGAAGAAAAAAGAAAAAAAAATTGTGGACCAACAAGCAGAATAAAACAAAGTAAAAACAAAATATAGACAGGGCAAAACCCGCTCAGGACGACTCTTGTCTATTTGGGTTTGGGTCTTTTCTTTCATGGCCTTGTGATTGATGTCCATGCGGCACCACCGCACCAGAACCAGGGCAGCGCCGGCGGAGGTTGAGGGCTGATCGGCCAAGGGCCCAGGCTTTCCCCTCAGGGCATGGAGCCTAAAAAGTTGGTTGGGTCCGGTCGAGTGAGTCGTTTCCCCCCCAATCAACCAAATGTATTTTGTTTTCCCAGCGTCTCTTCCCCACCCCCTTTCAATATGCGAAGTTGCCTTCTTTGGAGAGCAAGCTATTATCTACCAAAGTATCTTTTTACAGCTGGGGTATGCCCTGCTAGCATAGCTTTCCAGCTCAGGTTCGACACAAAACTCGTTCGCTGCATTATCTTCTTCTCCGTCTTTTATTTATTTTATTCTTTCATCAAAAGCTGATCATCACCGGAGGGGAGGCCGCACGGAAGGGCGGTGGCGGGCGGAGCTGGGAAAACGAAAAATAAGTGGAATGACATGACGATGGCGCCTCTCTTAGAAGAATGGGGAAAGTCTTTTTTTTTTTTTTTGTGTCTGTGTGCCTGTCTGCCTGTGTGTCTCTTACAGCTAAACTACTCATGTCTCAAGGTGCCCTCCCTCGCTCTCCGTCCCATGCTCCCCAACGGCTAGAAAAAAAAAAAAAAAAAAAAAAAAAAAAAAAACAAAAAAA